>NC_037339.1:40035099-40339868 GCF_002263795.3 Bos taurus | reverse complement strand
AAAAAAATCACTTCAAATATGTCTTTGTGTTCTTTCCTATTTCCTGGAAGTTGATTATGTTAGCATATAGAAGATGCAGTTTTACTGTAGAATTTCTGGTGTGCCTTTTGAAATTGTGTTACAAAGGATGTTAATGTGATTGCATTGTTATGGGTAAAGGAAAGCAAATGGCAATTGGTGAAGAGAAAAGGATAGTGGGACTGGAGTACCAATTTGGAACAGGTGTTGATCGTTTTTGTCTAGATTAAGTAGTACAATTATAAACAGTCTTTTAAAATAAAGGCTCAAAAAGGCTGAAACAAAGGCTTTCCATGAGAGCTCCCCTAGTCCCCCTCCTAAAACAGAAATGTTCACTGTAAAATAGAAGTTGCAAAGTGGTTAAGAGTAGTTGGTTGGAAATAAGAGCCAAAAGACAAAACTGCATTGCAGTGATTGGCTTGATTTGGTGAATAAATTGCTATTTTCAGATTCAATTTATATCAGTGGGCAAAACTCTGTACACCTGCAGACCCTGTCAGTATCAGGGCAATGTAGCAGCCAATCTTAAACAATCCATTTCCCTTTCAATAATAATTGCACCCCATTCCTGAAGCCTCAGAGGAGGAAAGAAGGCTTTGATATCTGATTGGCAAGCAATATTCTTTTCTATCACTAATGGAAAGAATACCACGGTTTGTAAATTTAAAGAATATCTCAGGAAAGTCTGTCTCCTTGTTTTAAAAAGAGCCAAGAGTGTTGAATTGTTGGAAAGATTCATCTTTATTAAATGTGACTGAACACTGGAAGAGTAAGATACTGTTTCCTGCAAGAAAGTAAAGAAATCACATTTTGGTTATTTGTAATGCTCAGTGTAGCAGGTTGAGTTAAATAGGTGTTCATGGAAGTCATGCATATTTCTTGGCTAAGGAGAAAGGTAGCAAAGTTATTTCACAGCTCTTCACCATGGAGGGGGCAGGGTGTGGGGTGTAATACCCTAGTCTTCCTAAGCTCTGATTCAGGTCCCTAGTTAGAGACCTTGTCCATTCTAGCACTTGGAGGCTGGAGCAATTTTATGAAATGAAAAAAATTTTTCATTTTGAGGTAATGATAGATGTGAATTAATTAATTCATAAATACTCTTTTCTAACTTTCCACTTTATGAATATTAACAAAAATGCAAGTGATATATTTCATGCATGTATATTGAAAGAAAGAAAAAAAATTTACCTTTGAAAATGACATCATAATTACTATAAAAAGTGCCACATCCACATGTTTTAGTACATCCATAGTAGCATATAAAATTTTTTAAACTCAGAGATACAAAAGGAGAAAATATGTGATTTATTTCAATGATACTTTTCTAGTATCAAAAACTTTTATGGGTACTTGAATAAAATAAAGCTAGGCTACTTGTCAGTAAGTACACATTCAAGTATTTAATGATTCCTTTTTCCTGTTATATTCATTTATTAAATATTTATTGAGTGTCTGCTACTCAGGCACTGTGCTAGGTGAAAGAAATAAAGCTCTGAGTGTTCCTGCAGAAATCCACTTTCTCTTCTAAAGAGGGCTTATAGGTAGAACAAAATATTCTTCCTTGTCTGCTAGTAGCTGTACGGTATAGCAATATAACTTAAGCAGTTGCCACTTGGTATCTTGAGTTTGAAACTTGACTAGGACTACATTGGATACCATAGGAGTGAATTGTACTTTGAATGACAGGAATTGGAAAGGGAGACAAACTTTGATAGAGGAATAGGTTTCTTTTATTTCATGTAGGCAAAGGGGAAAAAAAGAATAGAAATGCCAAATTAATATGCAGATATTTATATAATGAAGACATTCACACTTAACTGTATACTTTGGTTGGAAGCTCTAGTTTTCCCTCAGTTTTCTTCTACTCATCTTCATTGGTGTTTTAACTGAAGATGGGAATTTTGTATATTCAGATTTTGTGGCCTCAAAGCATTTCATATACCAAATAACATTTTTCTAAAGTCCCATATGATTCAGGTTAGCAGATGCCAGATACACAGTCCATTTAAAACCAAACACATTGCTACTAGTGTTATGATGATTCTATTCCCATTACTCTGCATATAATATATTATAACAGGCTGGACTGATTTATTTGACCTCTTGTCAGATATTTGTTTATTGACTGAAATCTACATGGCATTTTTTCCCTGTGGGGATTTGGCTAGTGTATAAAAGCAACATGCCAACTACATATTTTACTGTTTTGATCTTTCCAGCTGCTTTCTTGATGGACAGTCTGTTCCTGATTTTTGTCATTGCTTTGCAGGCAGTCTGGGAAGAAGGGAATATCCGCATTTCAGCTCCCAATGTGGGGATATTTTTTCAGGAATATCAACCCTTCTGATCCATATTTTGTAATGTAATGAGTTATTTTAGTAATCCAGACAGATATAGATAATGCTTGGGTTGCTATGGATTCAACAAAGCTTTACTTGAGCAGTGAATCCAAAAGTAATTTTGTCTGTCAATGTACTTCACTCCTATTTAACTGCAGCTTGTCAGTGGCTGGTGGGAAGGCAGGTGGCTGGATGCATTGACATTAGTCACACATGACATAACATAGTCAAACTGGGATAAGTGAATATCACATAACCAAATAAAAGCTTTTTTGTTGTTTTTCTATATTTTTTCACAGATGGATTCTGCCTATAAGCAGTGCTTGACTTTTAGAAAAAAGAAACATATACTACACACAGATTAAAAAAAAAACAACATAGTCCGTGTGCATTCTGAAATGCACTCAAATAGACTCAAAGGCTTATTTGTATAAAATTGATAAAAAATATTTTCACTCAAACTTAGAAAATGGGTTAATAGCTAGCAAATTCTTAATTTGTAAATGATTTAGAGAGACCTCTAATAAGAAATTGTTAGATAAAAGCCACCTTATCCAGTTACCATACATATCTAGGCACTTGTCTTTCTCAGTTAACTGTTACATGGAGAAAACAGTTTGTCTTTGCGCCTGGAGTGTGCCTGATACTCCCCTTTGTTGACTCTGAAGTTTTGCTCTGTTCCCTCCAGGGTTCTCCCTAAGCTTCCTCACTGCCCTCCAGATGTTGTTTCTCTGTCTTCTCTAACTCTTCTCTAGTCTGCTGTAGCTTGCAATTATCCTTCGTCTCCTGAAGCAGTCACTGAATATGTCCTCTGGCCATGGTGCTTTTCTGGCCCTGGGAATCCACCAGTGAAAGAGTACAAGAGCCTTCTGTCATGAGCGTACAGTCTTGTGGGAGATCCATAAAAGGCAAACATTACAATAGAAATATATACATAGTAAAAAGAAAGGACCTACTACCCGATGGAAGATGTTGAGAAAGCCCTCACAGTCATCAATTTGAACTGACATTTTCAAAAAGAGAAAATTCTCATGTGAACTTTGTGAGGGAGGGCATTTTAAGAAATGGATAAAACATATGCCATGAAAAATGAGGATGTTCAAGGAGCAGTGCTCAATTTAGGACTGCTTAAAGGAAAAGTGAGAAACAAGCAAGGTAGGTGAGGATGGTTGTCATGATATTTGTAAAGTCATGAGATCAGGAATGTTCTACTTGCCAAATAAGTTCAAACGTTATAATGGTTTCAAGTTAGGTGCAGGGGATGACATGGTCATATTTAAATTTAAGAAAGAAAATTAAATTATCAGGATGCATTATTGAGTTTAGAGGCACAGAGACTAGTGTTTGTCACTCAGTCGTGTCTGACTCTGCAACCCCATGGACTGAAGCCTGCCAGGCTCTTCTGTCCATGGGATTTACCAGGCAAGAATACTGGAGTGGGTTGCCATTACCCTTCTCCAGGGGATCTTCCCAACCCAGGGATCCAATCTGGGTCTCCCGCATTGCAGGTGGATTCTTTACCACCTGAGCCATCAGTGAAGAGGGAGCATTACAATACTGAAGTAAAGGATGAGAGAAGGCTGAGATGTTTAGGAGAGAAGACTGTGTCTAGAGCTTGAAAATGTATGGAGAATGAAAAGAAGGAAGAGTCTAGAAGAGAGATGGCAAATTAAGCCCTGAATTGCATCTCTTCTCACCTTGTACTCACTGTGCTAAACAATCAGAGTAATCATTCTAACTAAACCTAGTTATAGCTCAAGAAAACACTTCTGACAGCCACCCCCAATCAATAAGGGGGATCAAATGAGGGAACATATATTTGCTACCATTGACATAGGGTGAATACTAGATTATCAATTCACTGGGGAATCTCATGGGAGAATATGCTCAATTAAGTAACTCATTATTTGGCCATCCCATTTATTGTCACGTCACATATCTCATTTATTTATGTTCCTATTGAAATGTAGTATGAATCTCTCAGTTTAAATTAATTTTACCCATTTATGACTCTTTTTCTAACTAAAGTGAAGGTTCATTTGAAACCCTAGAGGTGTTATTTGCCAACATTAATTTTCTAGTTTCAAACATAATTTGCACATAATTAGCAATTAGTTTATGTTTGCTGAATGGATATCTTAGCCATTTTGACTACCACAAGCCAATATCTACAGAATGATGACACACAAAAACATATTGCGTGTCATTGACAGGTGAATTGTTTCAAATCAAACAAAATTTGGTAAAACACAAAAAACAGGGTAACAAAGAGTTGGATTACTATTAATCAAAGGAAAGTATATAAATATGTCTGGATTGAAATATTCTTAAATTGAGCTGAGTTGTATATCTGTGGGTCTTTGAAGTTGGAATCTTCTCTCATCTACACCACTAGTTCTAAATTAATATACACTTTCTGGAGTAACAGCCTGAGGTTGTTGGGTCTGTAATATTCTCTATGCACAGCAAAAACTTTTAACATTAGTGCCCCTACTCTATTACTGATAAGCTCATTTGCAGTATAATTTTAATTACTCATAGACTGTTCACAGCAAGAATTTCTTAAATTCCTAAAGATTTTGTAATTCTTGTTTTGTGAAAAGTTGTTAAAGGCAGTCATTATTTTACATTTGGGACAAATTCAAATTCCAAAAACACCAATTCAGTAAAAATGTTTTAGCTATGAATTAGCCTTCAAAATCCCCCTTCAGAATTGATACAAAAATGTAAAAATAGAACTATCTCCTCAGTAAACCTGGGATCATGGACACATACATAGTAACAGGTGGGCACCTCTCCTTTCCCGTCATGGTGACTATCTGCTCGTACCCATCTGCCTTATCTTTGTAAACAGGGATATTTTACACTGTAAGGGAATATCAATGTCTATAAATTTCTTAGAGAGCAAGATTTACTTAGATACCCAAAAGTGACAGTGTAATTCACTTAAAGTGAAACTTCATTTATAGTAAAGCTGAATGAACATTGAGATATCTAAAATGTTGTTTAAATTGCAATTTTGGTTTATACAGAGCCACTTTTATTGGAGCAGGCTTTGCTTATGAAATCAAATTGAATTCTACTCTATTTCTGTTCAACAGATCACAGTTCTGCCCTAAATAAAATCATTCTATTTTTCTAAACAGTGGAAGATGGGGATATGGCTAGCTTTGTCTGGCTCGCTCCTGATTCACATCTGCCCATGTATCAGCAGCTTCTTCTTCATATATATATTTCAATAGCATCCACATTGTTAAATTCAGAACTATTGAAGGTTTCATTGATTGCATTGTCCTTCTGAGAGTGCTAGAAATACTCTCAGAGGAGAAAAAAATGTCTTGTAGGAAATATCATTGAGTACTTCATGGGTGCCCTTGGGTCCTAGGTAGTAGGTACTATTCCTGTGGTGCAACTCTGTGGTGCAAGAAGTACACTCTTGGAGGCTTATACGGTGAATCCTCATGTAGAACCCACACATAAATGTAATAATATGAAAGAGAAAATGCTTTTATATCAAATCAATATTGTTATACTAAGATGATTGCTAAAGCATTAGCCATGAAACAAGTCAAATGTGCTTGTATTCTAGTTGGGATACATAGTAGCTTTGGTGATGTAATGGGTCAGTGAACTATTGGAGAGAATATGGGGAAAGTACAAATAAAATTTACTGAGTTGAGACCAAAACTCATTTAGAAGAAGTTCATTTGCTAAGCTCTAGAGAAGACTTGTAGGATTATAAAGCTTGAGGTAAATTGGCAAGATGATTGGGAAAATGACACAATAACTTCCTCTCATAGAGGCTTTGAGCCAATCTACTTATTTGTGAATCCAATTTATCAAATTCATCTCTTAAATTATATAGCTTGCTTTTCCTGAGTAGTTTAAATTGTCTTACAGACATTATCTCATTTGTCCTCATAAAGAGACGGTAAGTTACTATTGAATGATTGCTTCATGGAGTGAGTATGCTAATGAATGGCAATTCAAAGTAAGAGTTTTTAATCCTTACTGTATCACCCACTGGTTTTGTGACAATGATAAGTAAGGTAACCTCCATTAGCCTTATTTTCTTTATCTTTACCATGGAGATATATTCAGACTTTTCACTTAATATCAGGGGCATATTGTAAGAAGTTACAACGATACTCAAGAACATTCTTGGAATTCTTCCAAAGAAAAGACTTGAACTAAATTTCAATAAACTTAAAGCTATACCACAGCATGTTTTGTTATTGAATTAACCTCATTTAAGGCAGCATAGCGGAGAAGGCAATGGCACCCCACTCCAGTACTCTTGCCTGGAAAATCCTATGGATGGAGGAGCCTGGTAGGCTGCAGTCCATGGGGTCGCTAAGAGTCGGACACGACTGAGGGACTTCACTTTCACTTTTCACTTTCATGCATTGGAGAAGGAAATGGCAACCCACTCCTGTGTTCTTGCCTGGAGAATCCCAGGGACGGTGGGGCCTGCTGGGCTGCCGTCTATGGGGTCGCACAGAGTCAGACACGACTGCAGTGACTTAGCAGCAGCAGCAGCAAGGCAGCATAGAGCTTCCCTGATAGCTCACTTGATAAAGAATCTGCCTGCAATGCGGGACACCTGGGTTCGATCCCTGGGTTGGGAAGATCCCCTAGAGAAGGGAAAGGCTACCCACTCCAATATTCTGGCCTGGAGAATTCCATGAATTGTATAGTCCACGGGGGTCACAAAGAGTTGGACACGATTGAGCAACTTTCACTTTCAGGGCTTCCCTGGTGGCTCAGACGGTGAAAAATCTGCCTGCAATATGGGAGGCCTGGGTTTGATCCTTGGGTTGGAAAAATGCCCTGGATAGGGGCATGACAACCCACTCCCATATTCTTGCCTAGAGATCCCCATGGACAGAGGAGCCTACAGTCCATGGGATCACAAAGGGTCAGACACCAGCAAGTGACTTAGCATGGCAAAAGGCAGCACATTCTTGTAGATACTAGAATGACTTTAAATATTAAAATTTAAAAACATTTCTTAAGCCAGAAATACTTACAAGGAGTTGTGCTGGTGAGGGAGTTACAGAGATGATTGATACAGTTGCTGCTTTTCAGGAACTTCTATCTAGAAGAACAGACATGGTAAGAACTTGATAAAACAGAAAGGGTTGAGAGCTATAACTACTGCCATGAACAATGTGCCATGGGAGCATAGATGAAATAGAGATTCATTTTGCTTAGGTAGAATAAAAGGAACAGTTTTCAAGAACTGAGAGTAGAAAAAGAATTTGGGGCCAAAATGTAAAAGATTTGAATAGTACATGTAGATTGAATTCTTTAAGCAGAATCATCAAACATTTTAAGCCTCTTGAGCCTGATCAAAGTATTTAACCTGGTCTGTGATTAAATTGTGCATTTGTGATGCAATTACAATTGTGATGCATTAAATTATGCAACTGTGACAGTGGTGAGACAAGTAGATTAGAAATGAGTTGTAGAGAAATATAGCAACAGAGAAGAATAATTCAAGTAGGATTTAATGATTTCTAAGTTGAATAACAGGGTGGGTGGTGATATCATTAACCAAAAATCAGAAGTAAAGAGGGAAAACAAGGCTAAATGAAATGAAGGAATAACAGAGTATGATTTTTCTAAATTAGGTTGAATATTCTTCTGTATCCATATTCCAATTTTCACTTAAAATTCAGGTTATATTTTTAATATCAACCAAAACATCTGTAGTTTTGACAGATGCCTATGTTTAGAGAACAGTAGAGACATGGAGGCCAAAGAGAATAGGGGGAGAGAAAATACAAGAGTGAAGACCAAATGCAAGTAACATTTAAGAGATTATTCACAAAAGAGGTGCCCATGTATATATATCAGAAAAAAGTTGTAAATGAAAAACCAGAAGTAAATAATGCCATGGAAGCTCTGGAAGAAAATATTAACAAATAAATAATATCCCATTGTTAAATAATTCAGTGATGACAAGGGAAGTTGATGGAGACCAAAACTCATTTTTTAAGACCACCAATTGATTTTAGGAATTGACAATTACAGATTCATTATAGGATGGGAGGCAAAGACTATATTATAGTAAAAAAAGGATAAAGCTATCCAATTAATTCAAGAAATGTGGCAACTAAGGAAAGGAGTTATAGGACTGCTTCTTAAAGAGAAACTAGGCTCATAAGTTTCAGTGAAGGATGGCTTAAAGCATTTACAAGTAAAGAAACAGTGGATGGAGGCAATGAATTTAGGAGGGACAATACAGCATTCATAGAGGAAAGCTACAAGTGGGAAAGGGGTACGATCAAAAACAGTTCAAAACTGATTGAGCCAATTTTTCACAAGAGACTATAAAGGAGTTGGGTGGTAGTGGCACAGAAATAGATCACCTGCTGAAGGGTTGATTTTATGTGTGGGGGGTGGGAATTGGTACTTTGAGTAGGGTGCTTAAACTTTGCCTTATGATCCAGCAATCCCACTGCTGGGCATACACACTGAGGAAACCAGAAGGGAAAGAGACATGTGTACCCCAATGTTCATCGCAGCACTGTTTATAATAGCCAGGACATGGAAGCAACCTAGATGTCCATCAGCAGATGAATGGATAAGAAAGCTATGGTACATATACACAATGGAGTATTACTCAGCCATTAAAAAGAATACATTTGAATCAGTTCTAATGATGTGGATGAAACTGGAGCCTATTATACAGAGTGAAGTAAGCCAGAAAGAAAAACACCAATACAGTATACTAACACATATATATGGAATTTAGAAAGATGGTAACAATAACCCTGTGTACGAGACAGCAAAAGAGACACTGATGTATAGAACAGTCTTTTGGACTCTGTGGGAGAGGGAGAGGGTGGGAAGATTTGGGAGAATGGCATTGAAACATGTATAATAGCGTGTATGAAATGAGTTGCCAGTCCAGGTTTGATGCACGATACTGGATGCTTGGGGCTGGTGCACTGGCACGACCCAGAGGGATGGTATAGGGAGGGAGGAGGGAGGAGGGTTCAGGATGGGGAACAAATGTATACCTGTGGCGGATTCATTTCGATATTTGGCAAAACTAATACAATATTGTAAAGTTTAAAAAAAAAAAAAAAACTTTGTTGAAAGAAATGGGAAAGGAAACTGAATAGATGCCTGGTAATAGTGAGATAAAGACAGTGATATTTTCAAAGGAAGTCCAGAAGTGAGATAAGTAGAGTGATACAGAGAACATTCTGAGGGAAAAGATTGAGGATATCCATATTTTCTTAACAAGCGAATAAATGTTCTAGAAGACACAGTCGGCCTAGAGAGGACATTTTACAAGAAAAGAGACATTAAAGGTCCAGCATGAGACTGTGCATGAGGTGCCGGTGGCTGTCCCTACCCCTACAAACTGCCACTTCTTTGTTTTCACAAGGAACATCAGCTTACTAGCCCAGAATAGCTGACTGAGGATAATATTCTAGCAAGATCTGTATGTTGAAAGTTATAGAAAGCAGCCCTTCTTTTGGTGAGAAAGAGTAACTTGCTAAGGTTCAAAGAAAGCAAAAGAAATTGTGCGATTCTGCTCAAATGATTTTTCATTTGACAAAGAAAATCTCTTCTTTAATCTGTGTTTTAAGGCTTCAAGTATGAAAGATACAGAACTGTTCATGAGGAGCAAGTCAGCAAAGTTGAAATGGGCTGTTGGCCTTAGTATTAGTTGCATACTGAGAATGAGAACGGGAGCATGGGATCCAGGGGATGTTCTCCTGATGATGGCAACCCTTATCCTCCCAGTGTCTATATTCCACTCTCATGGACCTTTCTCTCTTGGCCACCTTAGCTTTTATCATAGTTAACATCATTAGTCTTATGCTAAACCAATTTTTATCCAATTCAAAATTACTTTCTTGCTGAACATTTTACTCTCCTATTTAACCTATGATTTTTTTCTTTATTCATCAACTGTGAGTAGAACTCATCCAAGGACAACTGATCAAAGATGAGTGATTCTAACAGCTGAGGGATTTATAAGTGAGCAGGATCAGTCTAGGAACAACTGATAGACTTAGTCATCAACGCAGGGTTTCAAGGATATATATTTAAAATGTGTTTTGTTATAGTATATAAAATCAAAACCTTAATCTACTTCCAGGAGTTTATATCAATGAAAAAAAAAAATCAGAGATGTGGAGAAAGAATCATCTATAGAGGTTATCATAGATAGATAAATGATTTCATATATATGTATGGTACATCCATAGAATGAAATTGTGATTTTTTTTTTTTTACTTAACATTTAATGCTATTGGAAAAAAATGCTTATGTTGTAGTTCACTAAACAAAAATAGGATAGAAAAGAATGATCCATATTTTAGCAGAGAGAAATGTGTGTGCATCTGTGTATGTGTCTGTGTGTTTTACAAGCATATGTTTAGGAAAAATCCCAGAAAAACTATAATATAATTTTCATATTGGTTATTTCTGAGTGGTGGTTTCATGGGTGATTTGTGCTTTTCCAATACATTCACATGGATATGGTAATTTTTTATAGTGATCATGTATCACTTTTCTTATTAATAAAGAATACCTATGTGATCACAGCTATAATTTTGTTATGCCACATTTTTTTATGACACAAACACACACACACACATGCACGCACACACACACACACATACCACACACACTCTTTGACACATTGTCTGGTTTTTAAATGAATACAGTGACTTCACCTAATAATTGGGCCTAATTATCTCCTGCAGGTCTGGAAAGTGTGTACTTTTTGCCATTTTGTCTAATGGCAGCCAATTTACACCTAGATCCTCTACAATTGATCTTCTGGGCCTTTCATGATATCATAACACTTTAGAATTTTCTAAACAGTGTGACTCTTTAATCTTGCTGTACACAAAATAGGAAATATTTGTCAATTATTGAGTGCTTCAGTGTTAACCATTTGACTTAGTTTGTTGGAGGAGCAGAGTATAAGCGCATCACAGTGATGGGGATAGGAGCTGGATGAATCAGAGTCTGTCTTTGCTGTTCGTAAGGTGGAAAACAATGTGATTCATTAACCATTCAATTCATTTGTAGTCTTTCTGCTCACTAGTCCATAAATAGTACAAACTGGGTGAAACGAAGATTCAGAATTTTCTTATCAGTGTTCATTCAGCAGGAGAAATTTTGAGGTCCCACAGTTTGTTTTGCTTTTTCTTTTCTTCTTCCATCACTGATAAATTAGAAAAAGTAATTAAATGCTGTTGGTAATAACTTGCTTGTTGTACCTTGAAAAAGAATGTATTTCATTATAGAGTGTGTTTTATTCTCATTCTTTTTCTTTCTCTCAGGAGCACACATGTACACACATACAAACATGTTACCAGATATTTAAACCTTGTTTTGCTGATGTGACTATAGTTTAAATTTTACTAAATCTCATAGACATCAATCACACAACTATTATTAAAAATACTACTAAAGAGATAAGAGTAACTGAGCTCTAATAGAGCCAGGTGCTATATTCATTCTATGTATGAATTATACCTTGTTAATGGCTTTCAGTATTCATTTGATAATATTTATACTGAGTAATAATGCACTTTATAACCTTACAAAAGGGTTAAATTCATTTTTTTAGCTTAACATTCTGTTTAACAATTACCAATGGAATCACTTTTCAAAGAATCTTTTAAATCAATTATTTAAAGATTTTGTGTTTTAATTTTTTATTTTTTAAATTAATTTATTTTTTAATAGAAGGATAATGGCTTTACAGAATTTTGTTGTTTTCTGTCAAACTTCAACTTGAATCAGCCATAGGTATACATACATCCCCTCCCTTTTGAAACTCCCTCCCATCTCCCTCCACATCCCACCCCTCTAGGTTGATACAGAGCCCCTGTTTGGGTTTCCTGAGCCATACAGCAAATTCCTGTTGGCTGTCTATTTTACATATGGTAATATAAGTTTCCATGTTACTCTTTCCATACATGTCATCTTCTCTTTCCCTCTCCCCATGTCCATAAGTCTAGTTTCTATGTCTGTTTCTCCATTGCTGCCCTGCAAATAAATTCTTCAATACCATTTTCTAGATTCCGAATATATGTGTTAGTATATGATATTTATCTTTCTCTTTCTGACTTACTTCACTCTGTATAATAGGCATTAGGTTCATCCACCTCATTAGAATTGACTCAAATGCATTCCTTTTTATGGCTAAGTAATATTCCATTGTTTATATGTACCACAACTTCTTTATCTGATTTAGTGTTTTTGAAAAACTGTATAAGCAATAGGGTGATTTCAAAATTTCAAAAATAAATAAATAAATAAATAAAAGGAATGATGGAAGAGAGGAAGGAAGGAAGGAAGGAAGGAAGGAAGGGACTTACTGCTCAGTAAAATGCTCTACCCAAAGCAAGGTCCTGTTTTTATTCTGTTTCATGGTTTGGCTGATAATTGAACTGAAATATGTTTTCTTCATAAAGCTGTAAAGAAAAGTTGTCATGCTCTTTTTCATGAGTAAAAGAAAGATAAATTCAAAACTTGGAACTTTATTAAGCATTATCTTAGAGTAGCAGTTTGCTGATATTAGTATTCACCAAATCATATTTGCAAGGAATGGTGATCTAAATGTGAAAGCTTCTATCAAGAGCAAAATACTTTTGTAGGATAATTTCATGAAGACCAGCCAAAAGCATTCAGGTCTCCAGCCATCTAGCATGGCTCTAAGTGACTTCTTAAATCTGTTAGCACTTCTACATTTCTATGTAACTTTCAATTGGTGGCTCTTTTAGGGGCTTCTCTGATTGAAAAGGAAGTCTCTCAGATCTTATGACAATGGTCTAGTGATGTTTTATATGGGGACAGTCTCTTGTGTATCTGTGATGGGTTGGCGCTGCATAAGGCATTTACTTGGGGGACACAGGTTCAATCCCTGCATCAGGAAGATTCCCTGGAGGAGGGCATGACAACCCACTCCAGTTTTCTTACCTGGAGAATCCCACAGACTGAGGATCGGGCAGGCTACAGTCCATAGGGTTGCAAAGAGTCAGATACAGCTGAAATGACTTGGCACACATGCAAGACATTTAATTATCAATAAACAAAAATACACATTAGTAGTATTCTAAGGTATTAATTTAACAAGTATCTAATGTGAAGCATTTTAGGAAAATTTCCATCTCCCAATATAAGGATAGAATAAAATGTTTTTATTTTAGAAAATTAGGAATATTTTAGTATCCCTGTTATGTAAGGTGAATTAAAAAAGATAGATGATAAAATTCTAAATTAAATTTTTAATAATATTTTCATGTAGTAGACCTTAGATTGCAAATATAAAATATGGATGCAAATCTTTCTGTTCCATTGCAGTTACATTGGATTCAGGATATGCCTAATAAGTACTGTGCAAAACAATTGTATAAGTAAACATTTCACATTATTCTATCATAGCATAAAATGAGCAATAAAAAATGATATAAGAAAACAATGTGGCAATGTATTGTCAGAAATTGCTTTTGCGTACATGTTGCGGAATTGTGTTAGACACCTCTCTCTAGGTCACATGAATATTATGATGAATATCACAGTGTCTATGAATTGTTTTTTGAATCCATAGAAAGGTAACTGACATGGAGTAAGAACTAAATATTTCATCTTTCTGGTTCAGAAAAATGTAGTCAAATAGCCGTAAGAATAACTTTGCCCACTACTGTCTGCCTCCTGCCAAAGGCAACTTGTCTGAGTTCAAATTACTTTTCTTTAAATTGATATAAAGTCTAGTAGAAATCTTAATGTTCAGTAATTCAATTCAGTTCAGTTCAGTCCCTCATCGTGTCTGACTCTTTGCGAACCCATGGCCTGCAGCTCGACAGGCCTCCCTGTCCATCATCAACTCCTGGAGCTTACTCAAACTCATGTCTATTGACTTGGTGACGCCATCCAACCATCTCATCCTCTGTCGTCCCCTTCTGCTCCTGCCTTCAATCTTTCCCGACATCAGGGTCTTTTCAAACGAGTCAGCTCTTAGCATCAGGTGACCAAAGTATTGGAGTTTCAGCTTCAGCATCAGTCCTTCCAATGAATATTCAGGACTGATTTTATTTAGGATGGACTGATTGGATCTCCTTGCAGTCCAAGAGACTGTCAAGAGTCTGCTCCAACACCACAGTTCAAAGTTCAATTCTTTGGCATTCAGCTTTCTTTATAGTCCAACTCTCAAATCCATACACGACTACTGGAAAAACCATAGCCTTGACTAGACAGACCTTTGTTGACAAAGTAATGTCTCTGCTTTTTAATATGTTCTCTAGGTTGGTCATAACTTTCCTTCCAAGGAGTAAGCGTCTTTTAATTTCATGGCTGCAGTCAATATCTGCAGTGATTTTGGAGCCCAAAAAAATAAAGTCTGTCACTGTTTCCCATCTGTATGCCATGAAGTGATGGACGGGATGCCATGATCTTTGTTTTCTGAATATTGAGCTTTAAAAGCCAACTTTTTCACTCTCCTCTTTCACTTTCATTAAGAGGCTCTTTAGTTCTTTTTCACTTTCTGCCAGAAGGGTGGTGTCATCTGCAAATCTGAGCTTATTGATATTTCTCCCAGAAATCTTTATTCTAGCTTGTGTTTCATCCAGCCCAGCATTTCTCATGATGTATTCTGCACATAAGTTAAATAAGCAGGGTGACAATATACAGCCTTGACATATTCCTTTTCCTATCTGGAACCAGTCTGTTGTTCCATGTCCAGTTCTAACTATTGCTTCCTGACCTGCTTACAGATTTCTCAAGAAGCAGGTCAGATGGCCTGGTATTTCCATCTCTTTCAAATTTTCCACAGTTTATTGTGATCTACACAGACAAAGGTTTTGGCATAGTCAATAAAGCAGAAACATGTTTTTCTGGAAGTCTCTTGCTTTTTTGATGATCCAGCTGATTTTGGCAATTTGATCTCTGGTTCCTCTGCCTTTTCTAAAACCAACTTGAACATCTGGAATTTCATGGTTCATGTATTGTTGAAGCCTGGCTTGGAGACATTTGAGCATTTCTTTACTAGTGTGTGAGATGAGTGCAATTGTGCAGTAGTTTGAGCATTCTTTGGCATTGCTGTTCTTAGGGATTGGAATGAAAACTGACCTTTTCCAGTCCTGTGGCCACTGCTGAATTTTCCAGATTTGCTGGCATATTGAGTACAGCACTTTCACAGAATCTTTTAGGATTTGCATTAGCTCAATTGGAATTCCATCACCTCCACTAGCTTTGTTTGTAGAGATGCTTCCTAAGGCCCACTTGACTTCACATTCCAGGATGTCTGGCTCTAGGTTGGTGATCACACCATTGTGATTATCTGGGTCTTGAAGATCTTTTTGTACAGTTCTTCTGTGTATTCTTGCCACCTCTTCTTAGTATCTTCTGCTTCTGTTAAGTCCATACCATTTCTGTCCTTTATTGTGCCTATCTTTGCATGAAATGTTCCCATGGTATCTTTAATTTTCTTGAACAGATCTCTAGTCTTTCCCATTGTATTGTTTTCCTCTATTTCTTTGCACTGATCACTGAGGAAGGCTTTCTTATCTCTCCTTGCTGTTCTTTGGAACTCTGTATTCAAAATGGGTATATCTTTCCTTTTCCCCTTTGCTTTTTGCTTCTCTCTTTTCACAGCTATTTGTAAGGCTTTCTCAGACAGCCGTTTTGATTTTTTGCATTTCTGTTTCTTCACTGGATAGGAGATAGTTAATGTTCACTATTTTATTGTGGATAGGGACTCTCTGAGTGAGTCAAGAGTTGTCACATATTGGCTGGCACATATACTTGTAAGGGAAAGAATATTGCAAATAGATCAGCACAATCTGTTATTATGGAATTCTAATAGGACACTCATCAGAATAGCAATCATTGCAATCAGTTAACTAATATTTCATCAATCTGGAAGCTATAAATAATGACATTTTCTGACATGCTTCAATGTCAGTTTCTAGTCTTCCAGTGTACCTGTCCTGTTCAGAGCTGGCACAGTGCCCTTTGCCACGGTGCTGTTGTACTCTGGCTCAGTCTGAGGCTAGCTTTGCAGGCTTTGTAGGCAACAAAGGGAGAATATGGCTGAAAGGGTCACTCCACACTCACTGTGTCTCAAAGTAATAGATTACAACTTCCAGTTTGGTTAAACTGATTAGGAGTTAAGGTTTTGGAATCATATAGCTTGGAATTTAAATCCTGTATTAGCTGAGGGACTTTGAGGAAATTATTTAACCTTTCTATGCCTCAGTTTTATCTTAAAACAACAATTGTTGCACCAATAATTGTGGCTTAGTTTAGGGAAAAGTTGAGACTAGAATAAAATAATGTGTAAAGCCCTTAACACAGTGCTCACCAGCTAGTAAGTCTTCAGTAAATATTTGGGTTGTCCAAAAAGTTCCTTTGATTTTTAAGCAAAAATAAATGACATATTTTTCATTTATGCCAATAACTTTATTGAAAATATATTCATCAATTTGTTCCTTGAGCTACTGCCATTTTTCTAGCAAGTTAATAATTACACCTTACCAAAACTTTTATCTCTTTGAGCAAAGAACTGTTCCCAGTGCCTTTTACAGTTGTCCAGGGAATTGAAATTTTTTCCATTAAGAGAATTTTGTAAAGACAAAAATAAAGTGAAACATGAAGATGCAATGTCTGGTGAATACAGTGGATGAATCAGAACTTCCCAGCCAAGCTGTAATGACTTTTGCCTGATCATCAGAGAAACATGTGGCCTTGCATTATCCTGATGGAAGATTATGCATTTTCTATTAACTAATTCTGGATGCTTTTCATCTAGTGCTTCTTTCAGTTGGTCTAACTGGGAGAAATATTTGCTGGGAGTTAATCCTTTGGTTTTCCTGAAGGAGCTCATAATAGAGAACTCCCTTCCAATCCAACCATATACATAACATCACCTTCTTTGGAGGAAGATTGGTCTTTGGTGTGGTTGGTGGTGGTTCATTTTGCTCTGCCCACAAGCTCTTCTCTTTTACATTATTGCATCTTATCCACTTTTCATCACTCATCATAATTTGATGAGAAGAATGTGTTTTTTAGGTCAACTTACATGCAACCCAAACATTAAAAGTAATTGATGGAACCAAGCTACTGTAAATGATTTTGGCTTCAATATTTTGATAAAGTTGACTGTTCTCAATTAATGTCTGGATTTGATAGATATCAAGTTCAACTAGTCAACCTGGACCATGGAACATTTTTCAGTAAGAAATCTCCAGCATGAAACTTTGCAAACCACATTTGTCACAATATAATCTAACAAAATTGTTTTGAATGAAGTTAAAGACAATTAAGTGCTACTAGAGCTCTCTTACAGAAAAAAAAAAAAAGAAACTGAACAAACATTTTGGCCAACCCAATATCAGCTGCTATTGTTATAGTTATTTTAATTAACTTGATTAACATATTTTTTATATTTCCCTAACACCAATTGCTAGATGTATAGCTTGGCAAAGTAATATCCAAAAGGATTTTACATTTATCCTCTCTAGAGAGAAACACATGTAAAGAACAAGTAGCAACACAAAGCAGTTGACAGATGATAAAACAAGAGTTAGATTAGTCTAGTAAATAAAGACGTGGTCTTGGTAGTCAAGGATGGGTGCAATTTGCTGTGGGAGAGAAGAAAATGAAGAACAAAGGCTTGAGGATTTACTGATTTCTGGGAAACAGATCAGACAGACTACAGAAATGAAAAGAAATGTAACATGCTCGTAAGTCAATGAAAAACCCTGATGTATAGTAAGAGAAGACCTGGACTTTGTGTGACTTGAAGCATATATTTTAGGACTTTTATTATGAAAAAGAATATAAGTTAATTACTAGGCCCTCAAGGAGAACTGTGCAAATGAGAGACCTTGAAGCTGATGTCTGACAATTACAAATCCACATCTATCTGACAAGAGAAGTACTCACCAAATGTGATGAAATAAGTAGGGTGGCCTGAGTTATGGACAGCTCTGAAATCTTGGGAGAGGAGTTTAGAACCCTCAGGTTAGAACAGTGTCTCTCAAAGTATATTTCCAATACCAGCACCTCAGCAGCTTCACATAGGAACTTGTTGGAAAGGCAAATTCTAGGGCCCAACCCTAGACCTTCTAGTTCAGACTTTGAGGCTAACCACCTGTGTTTTAACAGCCCTCCTGGTGATTACGATGCATGCTGAAGTTTAAGAATTCACCATGTTGAAAGATAGGCACTGAGTTGCCTATAATGAAGATGGAGTAGGTAGCAGCATGCTCTGAAGGAGAGGGGTTCAGGCACATTACACAAATTCAGCATTGACTAGATGAGAGGCAGGTGGGCAAGTGATGATCTTATTACAGTGGTAGGCATATAAGAAGATATATAAGAAAAGGGATATTGATGTGATTTGATTGCTGCATTTTGAGTGTAATGGAGATTTATTTCAGGATGAGTCCAGGTGTCTGGGTTGCTTTGGACAAAGACAATGAAGTGAGGAAAGGTGGTTTGCTGGCAGGAGAAGATCTGATACACAGGAGAAGGTATAGAAAATTCTATTTTAGTTCTAGAGACCCAAACTAAGACATGTTCAGTGCACATTATAAATTCTTTTCAATCCTGTCCTCCTGGAGGTATCCCCTGGAAGTTGAGTTTGACAGTGGGACTCATTCAAGGCTGATATCCTCCTAAATCTGGGGTTCCAGGGAGGGGTGAAAGGAGGTCTTCAACACTTGGGCTGTAGCAAGTGACCTCAAGATGCAAGACTAGAGGGAGGCAGGGGCTGGGCCTTTTCAGTTTCCTATGATCTCTCCACTCAAACCAGACAGGAGTTTATGCTCTGTGTAGACTAAGGAGGAGGAGGCAAACCTAAAGATGAGTGAGCAAGAACCACTCAGAGAAGAACCACTCAGAGGCACTGGAAAATGAAGCTTGAGGTTCTAAAACAGCATAGATATTTGTTGTTGTTGTTGTTCCCTTTCATTATTTATAAGTCAAATGAAATAACAGTTACATTACCTGGATTTTCTGTTTCCAGGACTTGTATTGTTATATATATATATATATATATATGTATATATATATAATTTTATTCTTTTAGCAAGTGTATTGTGTAAGTAGTGCCAGCATTATTATCCTTGCTTTTGGGTTGAGAAGAGGGAAGCCCAGAAAAGGAAAATGACCTTCATCAGCTTTAAAAAAAAATTCTGGCTTGAGCATGCTGACTCTAGGGTACCAAAATGTGGTACCCAATGGGGTAAAAGGAATTGGAGTTCGTTGCAAGGACTGGAATTACAGTGTTAGCATATTTCCTGGATGGCAATATAATACAAAGCAATATGTAATTATACACCCTCCCCATTCCCCCCCAAAAAATAAACTAACAATTTTATAGATTGTGCACTAGCTGATTTCTTCTTTCTCAAATTGTTTACATAAAAAAGAAATGTGATCCAGTCCTTTTCCCAGTGGGTAGCTAGTACTTAAAAGAAATTCCACTATTGGTTACAGTGCTTTTTACTCTCCAGTAACTTTGAATAGACCCTAGCAATTATAACTGCTATGGAGAATGTAAACAGAAACAAAGGATTTGTTGACTACTTTTCATTATTTTGTTCCATATTATTATGGTTCTGTTTCATTCTCTTATTCCCAATCAATATGCTATATCTAGTGCTGATTGGGAATTATTCTAACTTTAATAAAACGTGCCTATTTTATTTGTACTTTACAGTATATACATAATAAATATAGCTGTACCTTTTGATGGATGCCAACAAAAATGGTGAAATAAGCTTTGATTAGAAGCCTTCTCTTTGTGTGCAATCTCTTGAGACCAGAAGCATTTTTCATTTACCGGTTGTTTTCAAAGCAGTGATATAACTGCAGTCTATGTCTTTAATGGTATAAAGCTGATATACTCATGACTGCCCAACCACTCTCAAATTGGCTATTATATATATATTAGGAAAGACACCTGAATACAAATGTTAGCCATAGGCTCAAGCCACACACTCAGAGGTGTATAAGTCCTCGGGTTTGTTCACATGAACTACATGGTCACATAAACTGCATTAGATAAAATGAGGAACATGGAAACAAAAGTGGTCATCACCCTCATGTACAGAGGAGGATTCTTGTTCAAATACCACTGCATGCCCTGAACATAGTATATACTTAGTAACTTTTTGCTGAATGAATGAATAGAAGTTATTTATTACTCTCTGTCTCAATTCTATGTTCACAACTACTCAGGAAATTCAAGAAGAGGGCAGTGAGTGTTTTCAGTTATGCTGTAAATGCTAATAGCTGATAATTTCAAAGTCAAATGTAATATTTATATACATAAAATTTAAAAATCATTTGTTAACACATATTCTAATTTGATAAATTAAATATAAACAATGTTTTAAAGGCTACTCTAATTCACCATAATTTCACTATTTAACCCTGAGTAATGTTTGAACTCTTAGTTTTCCTTTATGTCTGTGCTCAGACATAAATGTACTTACAGATTTTTTTATCTTGATGGGTAGAACCTATTCATTATTTTTAGCTTAAAATTATATCATATATTTCCAAAGGTTTCATATTTTTACTAATATCACTATAATGGTGGAACAATACTCAATGTAATAACATTGACTTGATGTTCTGAAATATAGCTAGCCATTCCAACTCTTGTCATAGATACTGCTGCTATAAAAAGTTTTAGAGAATAGCTCTTTCTATGGTTATAAAACTTGGGAATTTTTCCAGAAGAAAAGATTTTAGAATAAATTTTGATATATATTCATGTAATATATTCACATATTGGAAGTATTGTTGAAGCTTGAATATCTATAAACATATAATGTATATTATACAATATTATAGGCTATATTTCATTTAATAAAATATTATATTTAGTATTAATAATATATACCACTTGATATGCATGCATGCATGTCCAATTCTCTGCAACCCCATGGACTGTAACCTGGCAAGTTTCTCTGTTCATGGGATTTTCTAGAAAACACTGGAGTAGGTTGCCATTTCCTCCTCTGGAGATCTTCCCAACCCAGAGATCCAACCCATGTCACCCGCACTGGCAGGCAGATTAGTTATCACTGACTCACCTGGGAAGCATATACCACATGCTGTTGTTCAGCCACCCAGTTGTGCTTGACTCTTTGCAACCCCATGGACTGCAGCAACTCAAGCCTCCCTTTCCCTCACCAAGTTCATGCCCGTTGCATCGGTGATGCCATCCAACCATCTCACATAATAGGGGTCAAATTAGAGAAGATCTCCAGGCAAGTATACTGGAATGGGTAGTCACTCCCTTCTTCAGGGAATCTTTCCAACCCAGGGACTGAACCTGGGTCTCCTGCATAGCAGTCATATTCTTTACCATCTGCGCCACCAGGGAAGCCCTATGTTATATAATACTATATGCTATATTTTCTTTAATAATGAAATATTGAATTTAGTATTAATAATGTGTACCACATAATAAGAGTTAAATAAATGAAAATACTATCCAAATTAATGGTCCCAAAGAGATGCTTTTAGAATGAATGACCTTAATCTAATTTATAAAGCTAAAAAAAAGTATGTTTTAAAATATATCCCTTCACTGATCTTCCCTCTTGTAGATTATTGAGTTCCAAATGATGGTCCAATGATCAGTGTGGAAGAGACTATATAAAACCACCAGGGATGTGGCTAAAAATACTTATTTCCAGATCTTATCAACCAAATCTTTAGGGGGTGAGGCTTGGGAATCGGTATTTTTAATAAGTTCCCCAGGTAATTCTGATAATTTCAGACAGAATTCAGAATCAAGGACCCATATTACCAGAGACATGCACTCTGTTTCTATTCTGATTTTCTGATATCCTGCTACAGTCAATCCTCCATGCTTCATATAGATCCCATTCTCTTAGGTCTTAGACTTAAGGTATTATTTTATTTCTCCCCATAACATTCAATTTAATCCCATTATTTAATGATACATGCTACAGTATTTTTTTTTTTTAAGATTTATCATCTGATTCTAACATAAAATCATTCTGGATATAGGGTAGGACTAAATATCTGTGAAGTAAGCAGAAGACATTGAAATAAATGCCTTCTTCATCCTTCACGTTCACTGATGGAGTGCAATCATCATGTATTACCTAGCTAAATTAATTTCTAGTGTTTGAAAATTAGAAATGTACATATTGTCTCTGGAAGATGTCTTAAAATGTATACATTGATACTATCATAGTTTAATATGATTGCCTGAAAAGGGGTTTTTAGGTAAGGAAACAAAATGACCCATTGGATCTTCTGGGATGGCAGCCAAAGAAGCACACATGGAATGTTTGAGGGATGTAAAAGGATTACTTCAAGGTTTAAAGAGGGAGTGTAGGGTAGAGGCAGGGAGAAGGTAGTTTGAAGACCAAGTAATAAATGGTACAGATAGAGTTGACAGAAAAGCCCATCTAGCCTTGTTTTTGCCTAAGTTTAATACTAACCAAAGGCCTTCCCTGGTACCTCAGCTGGTAAAGAATCAGCGTGCAATCCAGGAGACCCCCGTTCAATTCCTGGGTCAGGAAGTTCCCCTGGAGAAGGGATAGGCTACCCACTCCAGTATTCTTGGGCTTACCTGGTGGCTCAGACAGTAAAGAATCCACCGGCAATGCAGGAAACTTGGATTTGATCCCTGGTTGGGAAGATCCCTTGGAGAAGGGCATGGCAACCCACTCCAGTATTCTTGCCTGGAGAATCCCCCTGGACAGAGGAGCCTGGCAGGCTTTAGTCCATAGGGTCACAGAGTTGGACATGACTGAGCGACTAAACACAACACAGCACAGCACTACTAATCAAGCTCACTTACCCAAACCGTCAAAATGGAAAACCATGGATTTAAAGCGAACGTAAATAATAAAAGAAAGTCTCCACATTTCACTGAATCAATTTCCCTTCCTGGGTCTCTTCCTACCACTTTTCCATAGAGATCTTAGTTTTGAGGCTGTGACTCAGCAGGGAAAACAAACGGATGTTCCTACAAGCTGAGATATCTGTGACACTGCTTGCTTTAGTTTTTCAAATTTCCTCCAATCTCCTATGTGAAGTTTTTGAACAGGAAACACTGCTCAACCTCTACCTCCTGTGTCCACCTCTTTCTAAAGGGACCCTTCTTTAATATCTGCTAATTGCAGAAAGGAGGAAGAAAACTCCACAAGTAATTTGGAGAATAATATTTATTGTTAGATGACCAACTCAAAATGCACTTTAAAAAAAAAATTGGAAGTTGACATTCACAGTTAGAAATAAGTGACTTGATTTATTCACCAGTGCTAATAATAACAGCTAGAGAATTTATCTGTTATCTCTCTTATTATATGTCAGGAAAAACAAGGGCTTTAATCATTTCCCAAATCCCATAAATGTAATATTTTACCTCTCCCCTCTTTATGCTAATGAAATTCAAGCACAGATAATTCAAGAAACATCTCCCAAATCACATACTGACCAAGTGAGAGAAACTGGATTCCAATCTGGACTCCATGGAAGCCTGCAATCTACTGCTCACTACAAAACATATTTTAAGCATACTTCTTTTAAAATTTGTTCTTTGTAATGATATGTTCATAACAAACAGCAAGATAATTATTTCTTTTTTAAGAAACTCATATTTTGTGTGATTATTTTTAAATTAATGTATCATGAAAAGATTTTTAATCTACAGTGTGGCTTTTAACCGTATGTTTGTACTCAGCAAACAAATTATATCAAAGGAAAAAAGGTTAATTTTTTCCTATGTGACCTACTCCCTTCTATGGAATAAATCAGGGCCCTGATAACACTACACTGCAGAATAGGGGCATTTTTCAAAGGCATTTTTCTCTTCTCAGTTTCTCAAAGAACTTCATCAAAACTAATGGGACTATAGAGAAGATTTATCAGAGGCTCGGTTAAGTCTGTGAGATCTCCCCTGCACGTGGGAACAGGCACATCCATCTGCCTTCCCTCGAGACCAGTCAGATAGAGAACTCGTGACAGATATTATGCTTTTTAAAGAGACATTTTTTTTTTTTTAAATAAAGGCTGTTTCTTCCTATGCTATTCTCTCATAATGAGTAGCAATCATTAAAATACTTCCCATAAAGTGTTATTTAATTTTGTAGTTATAATGGATAGACTAAAGAGTGAAATATCTTAAGAGTGTATCATGACTAATTTTGCATCTGGGACAGACTCTTTGGCAGTATATGATGTAATGAAAGTCTCTGCTTCATACTATATTGGTTCCCTCTTAACCTTAATTTAAATAACTGGATGTGATGTCCTTAAGTCTCTTCCAAGTTTAGTAACATCAGGCCTATCTAATAATATGTATATACACTGGTGGTAGGGGGCGTGGGGGGAGTTGCTTATGATAAAAAAAGAAACATCTTGCGTAGATATGCTCAGACAGAATAAAAGATTAAACTGTGAAAGTAAACTTTTGTTATTATAGCGTGAACGTGACGTGAAGTCGCCCAGTCGCGTCTGACTCTTTGCGACCCCATGGACTGTAGCCTACCAGGCTCCTCTGTCCATGGGATTTTTCTAGGCAATAGTACTGGAGTAGATTGCCATTTCCTTCTCCAAGGGATCTTCCCAACCCAGGGATCGAACCCAGGTCTTCCACATCATAGATAGACGCTTTACCGTCTGAGCCACCAGGGAAGTCCTATAGTTCCTTAAAATAATATGATGATAGCATATATTAGTAATAAACTACGATAGAATGAGAAAATATATCAATCCAATCTGTTCCCTACCCCCTATTTCTTAAATTTAAACTGTTGTTCAAAGCTCAGTATAAGGGACCAGAATTTGAAAGTTTTTGGAATAAATGAGTTTTTAGGAATCAGACATTTTTGTTACAAAAAATTACTTATAAAGTTGCTTTTAAAATATAGCAATATTTCTAGAATCTATTTGCTTTCTAAGTAAATTTCTAAATCATGTGCACTTATCACTGTCAGAATCCTCCATAAATGAACCAGACTGTTTTGGGAACTACAAAAAACAAGTCCAGATAAAGCCTACTAAAATACAGGGGGATTTCATAAATTATGTGTGATTATTAAAAACATCTCTGTCTAAACCAGTTGTTACATTAAACAGTAAAACAACAACCAAAAAACCAAAACCAACCAACAAAACAAAAAAACAGGCTTCAGGTTCATACAGGAACTACAGAAAGGCCCAGAGATAGGTGCCTGAAGAGAACAAGATAAATTGATAATTACAGGACTGATCAATATATCACTTTCTAATATCATTCAAGATATTTTCCATCAGAGACAAAAAAAGCACAAGAAACCTAATAATTAAAAGTACAGTCAATGGAAACTGAATAGAAAAAAGGAATTTCATAGAAGACTAAACTCTCTTCTAGGAAAGCTAACTTTGTTTCTGTGAAAGTTATGAGTAAATAAATTTAGCACAACATTAGTCCCATTTGGAAACCAGAGATAATCATTGGTCTCTTCAGAAGGGAGGGAATACATGTGTACCTATGGCTGATTCATGTTGAAGTTTGACAGAAAACAGCAAAATTCTGTAAAACAATTATCCTTCAATAAAAAATAAATTAATTTTAAAAATTGGTAGTTATTTTCTCAAAAGGAGAAAAAATAATAATAAATAGAAAACCTAGATATCTTAGACTCATGACTAATTATTAAATTCCTTTCAAAAACAAAATAATGACATTTAGGGATGACTCAATACACTGAAAAATTCAGTCTTGAAATATTTGATTGCCATTCTAACTTAGTATAAAATATTATTTCATGCACATATCTAGATGATATGCATTTTGACAGAAATTTTGACAACTTTATTGTATCTTTTTATTTGAGTTAAATTAGGAAGATATTGAACAGCTTATAAATTTATTATAGACAAGTTAAAATCCTAAAAATGATCTTTTAGTGTGAGTTTACTGATGAAGCAAATTAGATTTTAAAATAAGTACTTTTATTAACTATTGCTATGTTGTCCATATTTCAGTGGTTGATATAGTGTGGTTTTATATAAAACTAAACATTTTTAGTCTTTTACAAATATTTACTTCAAGGAATTCTGAAAATAAATACATTAGCTTGTCTACTACTGTTTTGGTTCTGTTTCTGGGGACAATGAGAACAATTTCTTAGCATTATTTCAAATAATAAATATTTATATTATAAATGATATAATACAGGAGAAACATACATTAAGTTTGTACAGGAACCTAGAGGCATAATAAGTAAGCTGAAAAATCTTCCTGACAATAATTGAATTTGTACAAGCTTCCTGTGCTAATAGAAATTAAAACCAGGAGTGTAGGGAGTTAAAAATTTAAAAAGCTTAAATAGCAAATGCATCCATGTTTTTGGAATGGCTCTTAGTTGTCTCTAAGATTCACCACTTGAGTAGGGTATCTGGGACTCACTATTACCAAGAGGGACTCTCCTATCCCCTCTGTCCCACTAGGAGTACAGAGCCCCGTCTATTCCTTCTACTTCTTACATCCCACGTCGCCTTCTCCCTGTCTTTCAGTCACAGCCAAACAACTCTAGTCCTAATTAAACCAAGGGGATTGACATTCTCTCCTAGGTACTTAGAATGCTGTACCAAGAGCATTCTCAGACCATGCCAGCCAGGGAACAAGACATGACTTTTCCCATTTTGGGATTTCTCTACCCTTGTTTTTGTTCACAGTAAGAAGCAAACTAAAATGTGGGTTACCAACAGCACTCCGCAGCTTCTATTTGTTCTTTGTATCTGGTGAATTAACTTTCAAGGACATAATGTTTAAAATTTTATGACACAAATTTTCAATGGTTTACACAGTTTTGAAATTATTTTGCTGTTTTGTTCTAACCAATGTAATCAATAGAAGCACAATAATTGCACATTTGAATCTTACTTCAAGAATCAAATCTCCCACTTTTTTTGAGTTTGGTGATTACAGAAAATAGTGTATCAGCTCTATAGTTGAAAAATAAGGTTAGTTGAGACACACTTAGTTGTATGTTGAACTTACTACCTAAGTGACTTCCAGGCAGATGTTTTGCCTAAATTATAGTTTAATATTTTGTAAAATGTGGGTAGTTATAAAAGCTACTCTTTGCCTATCATTTATGAGTAAAAGATATTAAGTACTTAGAAATATTACAAGGTCATATAAGTACTCAATAAATGCAAATCAATAATATCAGTAAATATCTTATATAAATATTTTTTATCACTTTAAAAGTATCAGAAATTTAATATTTTCAACTTTAGACATGTTTTGGATATTTGTTTCCTAGCTTAAAACTATTTATAAACACTGTGAATAAAATCAGTTGAGTTCAGTTCAGTTGCTCAGTCGTGTCCGACTCTTTGCGACCCCATGAATCGCAGCATGCCAGGCCTCCCTGTCCATCACCAACTCCCGGAGTTCACTCAAACTCACGTCCATTGAGTCAGTGATGCCATCCAGCCATCTCATCCTCTGTCATCCCCTTCTCCTCCTGCCCCCAATCCCTCCCAGCATCAGAGTCTTTTCCAGTGAGTCAGCTCTTCGCATGAGGTGGCCAAAGTATTGGAGTTTCAGCTTTAGCATCAGTCCTTCCAATGAACACCCAGGACTGATTTCCTTTAGAATGGACAAGTTGGATCTCCTTGCAGTCCAAGGGACTCTCAAGAGTTTTCTCCAACACCACAGTTCAAAAGCATCAATTCTTCGGCACTCAGCTTTCATCACAGTCCAACTCTCACATCCATACATGACCACTGGAAAAACCATAGCCCTGACTAGATGGACCTTTGTTGGCAAAGTAATGTCTCTGCTTTTCAATATGCTATTTAAGTTGGTCATAACTTTCCATCCAAGGAGTAAGCGTCTTTTAATTTCATGGCTGCAGTCACCATCTGCAGTGATTTTGGAGCCCAGAAAAATAAAGTCTGACACTGTTTCCACTGTTTCCCCATCTATTTCCCATGAAGTGATGGGACCAGATGCCATGATCTTCGTTTTCTGAATGTTGAGCTTTAAGCCAACTTTTTCACTCTCATCAAGAGGCTTTTGAGTTCCTCTTCACTTTCTGCCATAAGGGTGGTGTCATCTGCGTATCTGAGGTTATTGATATTTCTCCCGGCAATCTTGATTTCAGCTTGTGCTTCTTCCAGCCCAGAGTTTCTTAGGATGTACTCTGCATAGAAGTTAAATAAGCAGGGTGACAATATACAGCCTTGATGTACTCCTTTTGCTATTTGGAACCAGTCTGTTGTTCCATGTCCAGTTTAACTGTTGCTTCCTGACCTGCATATAGATTTCTCAAGAGGCAGGTTAGGTGGTCTGGTATTCCCATCTCTTTCAGAATTTTCCACAGTTTACTGTGATCCACACAGTCAAAGGCTTTGGCATAGTCAATAAAGCAGAAATAGATGTTTTTCGATGAACCAGCGGATGTTGGCAGTTTGATCTCTGGTTCCTCTGCCTTTTCTAAAACCAGCTTGAACATCGGGAAGTTCACAGTTCACATATTGCTGAAGCCTGGCTTGGAGGAATTTTGAGCATTATTTTACTAGTGTATGAGATCAAGTGGTCATGAATTAAGTCTCAAATCCACTTTTTAGCATGGATAAAAATTAAGAATGCTATTCATTTTCTTCTGTACAAAGAGAATTTGATTCTGTTTCTTGTGAAATTTATTCTCTCAGAAATATGACTGAAGAATGGAAATGTTAGCAAGTTACTTATTCCTTTAGAAGTAAGTTTATTTCATTTAAAAGTTCAAAGAATGTAAAAGAAACTTGTGGGGATAACATGTACTTTAGAAGCATGAATGAGTTTGGTCATCTCTGCTCATATATTTCTTTTTCCATGTTTTTCCTTTGCTTCTTTAATCAATTTTCAGTATTTATACTATATGCTGTTGACTCTGAAACCTGTATCTCAACCTTGCTTTACATCTCAGACAAAATTAATTGAATTTAGAGATTAAATGACATATGAACTGGGCCTTGATGGATAAGTAGGAATTCGACAGACTGAATGCCAAGAAATAAACACTATAGGCTAAACCCAGGCAGAGGTGTGGGTTTGTCCAAAATCCAGTTTGTTTGGACAGCACGGTGTTCTAAAGCATAGTGGACTGGGGTAATGGTTACAGTTAAAGGAAGAAAAGGAAGCTAGTGTAGTTGGCAGAGGACTCTGAGCTTTTATAAGATGTTCATGACTCTTCTTGGTTTATATTACAGTCAGTGATGATTGATTGATGTCTCTGGTTTTTATGTTGTCTTTGTTTTGAAATGAACTTTAATATAACTCTTTTGGTTTTCAGTGAGTGAATGGGTACATTTCTTATGGCTATCCAATTTTCGAGTTTCAATTTCATAATCCAAGACTATGTCTGTTATCTATTGCAATGAAAATTTATGAGCCTATTAATCAGCTCTAGCCTCTTCCACATCTCATCTGATTTAAGCATTACTTCAAAGCACAGCTCCGTTTGTATTGCTAGTTTTCCTTCTCTTTTTCTCTCCAGTTTGACCCCAGTTAAAAAGCTAGGTAATTTTCAATTTTGTACTGGATCTTTGTAAGATCTTTTACCTAACTTGCCATATAACCTACTTATTTTTATTATGACCATGGTGAATCATTTGCTTTCACTAGAATGTAAGTTCTCTCATGGGCAGAGCTCTGGAATCACTCACCTATGTATCCCAACTGCCTGGAACATAGTAACATTCAGTACAATGTCCAGCTTATAAGACACTGTCTTGATGAATTTACTCTGTGGACCCAAGCTGTGGTTTATATTGCACTTTTCTTGTCCCTCTCAGAAAGGACTTAATGCTCTACTTAGCCATATCTTCTTCGTAAATAAAAAGCTCTGTGAGGCCAGACAGTATTGTGTACATATTTGTATCCTCCACAGATTTTAACCCATTAGCCCAGTAAATAGAAAATAATTATTTACTGAAAATGAATAAGTGAGGATTATATACTGTGAAGTAATAACGTGTGGTCTTATCTTTTTTCACCTATTGTGGCATAATAATAATTGTCTAAGAGGTCTCAGTAATCACCATTCAGTGCATTCAGTCTCTTTTAATTTGCATTCAGTACATCAGAGCATTTTTAGATAGCAACAATCTGGATGATGTGTTTTCTCTGACCTGGTTAAACATATTTGATATAAACTATTTTCAATTATTTTCTAGAATGAGACTGAGCTCTGCCTGGAAGGAGAAGAGTTCAAGAAGCTGCATTAACACACAATATAACAGATGTTCTTTTCTCCTTTAGAGTCACAGAAAACCATCTTCACTTTGCAAAATTAAAGGATAGAACTGACACAAGCATTGATAAATTCTCCTAACTTCTTAACCCAACCCCATTGAAGAATTCTCCTAACTTCTCAACCCTAGAACTTAGGGTCTGAAAATTGGTTATAGCTGGTCCTTTCTTAGTTGTTGGTTTTTCCCCCCAACTTTTGTGGTGGACACATTGACGCTCTAGCACTCAAGCAGTGCCTCTGCCTGCAGGTGAATTTACCATTTGGGGGAATGAGCTGCCCTTGTTTTGTTAGCCTCAGCATTTTCAAAAACCTCGCTTCGCCTGTGGTGCTTGTGCATACATCACTGTCCACCTCTTTTGCCTTTTGTATTTACCGTTGTCTTATGCTTCAGCATTTCTGATGCCCTTGAGAAGCTGTAACCATACTCTACATTTGAAAAGGTGCCAGCTCATTTAATCAGATGAGGTTTGAGAGGCATGGATGAATTTATTCTATCTAACATTTAATAAAAAATAAATTAAAAATGTGACTTATGCCATGACATGCTTAGCATTACCCTTCCAGGTTTAAATTTGAAAGTTGTCAGCACCCTCCCTGGTCTGAAAACTGACATGTTATCAATCTAGTGTGCGGGTGACAAGGCCGCTGATGCCTTCCCAAGGCACTTGTTTAATAATTAATTTTTCATTGCAGGCATGTTCAATAAATGGATTACAAAACTTAAGCCCGTTTAAAAGGTTTTAGAAATTCATTATTAGTTTTAAAAGATGAATGTGCAAATTAACTCTCACATGACAAATGGGGTATACTAAATATAGCCTGGCTTTATGTGGTTCTAGCCTATATTTATATACACTGTAAAGTATAAAGTCAGTACAGTTTTGCAGACAATGTTATTGAATCACCAAGGAAGTGATTCTTTTCAAAGGAGATTCAAAAAGGGAGATCAGATGACAAAATTGTGCTTTGAAGGTTTTCATCTTTTCTCTTGCTCTCAGAAGTCCTCCACTACTAAGCCACTGGACAGGCTCAGTGCTATTTTTGGATTCAAGATCTCAGATCAAGTCATTCCACAGAAATAATACTATGATTTTAAATGAAAGGGATCGTATCAGTTATCACACCCTAATTTCCCTGATTAAACTTAGTGCTGGTTATTAAGCTGTTATCTTCCAGCTCCAGACCAGCTTTGTGAGTCCAGGGTGGGGGTTCTGCCAAGTGCCTTTCGGCTTGGTCAGCAGGGTGCGCTAGAGAGAGGCTGGCTGGCTGTGGAGAAAACTGCTTTTGCTGGCTCTTCTTTAATTATCCCCCAGCAATGGCAGTTCACCCTGGCAGCAACCCCAGCCCTTTTCTGGCTGCAGACCTTTTGTTCTTTTTGTTTCAGCATCCTAGAATCAGTCTCTTTGCACGCCTTTGGAGCAGCCAAGCAGTGTCCTTTCTTCTGAAGTCTGAAGCCCAGTTCTGTGGGCCATCTGCCAGGCTTCTATTTCTAACCCCAAGCTCTTCTTTTGTGTCCCAAGCTACATAGGTGTTTGCTCCTCCTCACAGTCACTCACAGCTGTGTTATCTCTATGTCTTTTTTCTTATCTTTTCTTTTTTTCTTCTCATTTTTAAAATTTGTCTCTTTAGCTCTCCAAAATCTGATTAACCTTTTTTTTTAAATGTCAAAACAACTGATGTGCTTTTTTTCCCTCCAAACTGGTTCTTGGCTGGTACCAGTGTCATAGACCATTGAAACAAACAAACAAACAACCAATTTGTCCCTAACTTCTAAGGGGACTTTATACAACTAAATGATTAGAGAATCCTTATCTTTTTTTATTTCAGATTATGGAAATGTTTTACATGTAATCATAATATATATCAATATAATTTAAAAAATATAAAATCAGAATTCAGAGTTCTAAGCAGGTTACCTCATAACTCATTTACTGGCTGATTCCTTCCTCCTGCCCTCTCTGCTTTCTAATGTCTGTCTCCATTTCAACCCAAGGTGTGAGGAAGGACAGAAGTATGACAGTAGCTTCAACCCTGAGAATCACTTTCCACGTCAGCTATTGTACAAGAAAAGAGGTCTGCTATTCAGTCCCCCAGCATCCTACCCCTGAGAATTAAGTTAGAAATTATTGATAAAAAGCAGAGGAGCTACCCTCTTTCAAATAATGTCTCTCATCATTGTACTAACAATTTTACTTTCTGAAATAGCTACTCTTACTTGATAGCCATGCCTCAAATTATTTTGAAAAAAGGCTGTAGAAAAAAACAATTTATTTAACTTAAATCTTTCTTCAAATGAAATTTAGCTGAGAACACTACCTGCAAATATTTATTTATAGAAAGTTAGAAATATTGCCATGGTCTTATTTTTCTGCATTCAGCATACAAAGTTAAATATCTGGTAAAAAAGGAAAATAAACAAATCTATTTCCTTGGTTAATCATATTCCCATTACTATACATTCATTCATTCATTCATTTTTTTCAATAGATGCTTCATAGATGGCTACTATGTATTATGCAACATGGTTAACACTGATTGAATGTTTTTAATGGGAACTTTTGGAATCCCTCTCTACTTGATAATATCTAGTGTAAGCAATACAGAGAAAGGTATTTCATGCAGACTGAAAATTATCTGATGTCCCTATTCGAGTTCATTTCAGGGGAAATCTAAACTTTGGTGTCTAAACTTTAATGTAAAACGTTTTCTTTATAGTCGATATAGGTAGACACTTCCTTCAATGGCAGATATGTTTTCTCCTTTGCTGCTGTTTTACGTTTTAGCTGAAGTCCATTCTGGACTTGTTTTGAGTCAAAACTACTGAATGATCAGAGAATTTTACTCTATATTTCTGATTTACTTCCTCATAAAGTCAACTGATAGGCAAGAATGATGGTATGCCTTGGCCCTAAGAGTTTCTTGATTATCAAATTCATTGGCCTATTTTCCCTATTGTTCTGTCTTTTGGGGTATGTGTTTTTGTCAATTCAGCCTGTTGTTTTGACTAATTCAAAATCATCCAAGTCTTTATGTCTAGAATAAGCTATTAATTAGCCAAAGTTTTTGTACACCTGTTATATCCAACTGAGAATGTCAGGGGGCTGTGAAATGGAAACATACTGGCTGTGAAATTAAAAGAGCTCCTCTTCTAACAGGAGTGTGATGATATATTAAATAATAAATGAACTAATGTCACAAAAGAGGTGCAAGAATCAAAGTAAAAGAAAGTACTTAGATGTAGTTAGGCTGCTGCTGCTGCTGTTGCTGCAAAGTCGCTTCAGTCGTGTCCAACTCTGTGCGACCCCATAGATGGCAGCCCACCAGGCTCCCCCGTCCCTGGGACTCTCCAGGCAAGAATGCTGGAGTGGGTTGCCATTTCCTTCTCCAATGCATGAAAGTGAAAAGTGAAAGTGAAGTCACTCAGTCCTGTCCGACTCTTAGTGACCCCATGGACTGCAGGCTCCTCCATCCCTGGGATTTTCCAGGCAAGAGCACTGGAGTGGGTTGCCATTGCCTTCTCTGGTAGTTAGGCTGGTGCGCTGCTAAAGAAATAATCAACACCCCTGCTTGTCTCATTCGCTTGTCAAGCTGCCTCACTCCACTGGTGGGGTGGTTTCAGTAGTGTCAAGTTAGTTCTCTGACTGCTGTTGAGGCAGCTACAAGTGTCTTTCCAACATTGTAGCCCAAATCCTCATATACTATGTAAAACACAGTAGATGTTCAGAAAATAATTGATGACTGAATGTGTCGTTATACAGTCAAAACACATATTTTCCTATGGGGGTATTAACCTCCTATCTTCTCCTGAATCTCAGGTTATAATCTACACATTGATTAATCAAAATCACAAAATACATATGTAGAGCTCACTGGTCACCGTTTTAATATATATTTCTAGAAATCTAGAGTTTGTGGCTTTCTTAAGTGTTTAGAAAAAAACAAAACTTATTCTGGCAAATGGAGACTTTAAACTTCCTTAAAATTGGAAGTGATGTTAAATAAAAAAGACATATTTTATCACATATAGGCTAAATAAACAGCAAGGCCCTACTGTATAGCATAGGGAGCTATATTCAATATCCTTGGATAAACCAAAATGAAAAAAATGAAGTTTATATGTATACACATATATGTATGTGTATGTATGTATACATATATGTATATACATATAAATACACATATGTGTATTTGTATTACTGAGTCTTTGTTTGTACAGCAGAAATTAACACAGCATTGTAAACAACTATACTTCAATAAAATTAAAAATATATATATATATACTTTATCATAATCATCTATCTACTGAAATGTTAAGATTTGAAACTTCTCATAATTAAGGATTGTGCCCCAATTAATTTTGACATTGCCTCTTTGACTTGTTTCTATTTATATTTATGCTAGTGAACCTTATACAGTCCTTCATGAAAACACTATTATTTTCCCTTAGGAAAAATATTTTATTTTCTTTGTCAAAATATGCTTTACTTTACTTCTGAAACAAAATCTTTATTTTGGTTTCAGTTTTGAGTTTTTGTTCATTTGTTTTCAAGTCAACCTCATTGTTAATCTTCATTTGAAATTGTTTCCCAGACTTGAGTTCAGGTGAAAATGTTGATGAATTGAAAAGCAGTTAGTCAAGTGAAATTACAATGAGTAAATTAAATTTGAGGCAAACTGAAACAATAACGGATGCTAAGTTTATTAATGGAGAAGGCAATGGCACCCCACTCCAGTACTCTTGCCTGGAAAATCCCATGGATGGAGGAGCCTGGTAGGCCGCAGTCCACGAGGTCACTAAGAGTCAGACAGGACTGAGCGACTTCACTTTCACTTTTCACTTTCATGCTTTGGAGAAGGAAATGGCAACCCACTCCAGTGTTCTTGCCTGGAGAATCCCAGGGACGGGGCAGCCTGGTGGGCTGCCATCTATGGGGTCACACAGAGTCGGAAGCGACTTAGCAACAGCAGCAGTAGCAAATCAAAAGTATGCATTTTAAAAAATGTGTTTAACTAGAGGAAGTAGTTTTATTCTATAGCCTTTCATGATTGTTATGTATGTATTTCTTCCTAGAGAGTAGCCTTTTGGTAAGGGTACACTTTCATTTTGAAATACATGATCAGATATTTCACATTTCGCCTTGTCCTTGTCCACTGCAATGGGAAAAAATGTGCCTCATCCTTCTCTTGGTAGTTTTAAGATATGAATGGATTGGTCTTGCAAAATTAAGTTTACACCTGCTGATGTGTTGTAGCTCCAACTTGATGTTGTCATGCATGCAGACAAGTTATGGACCATAGACAGGTTCAAAGGACTGACTCACAGAAAAAGAAATGGGAAATATGTTAAGAATTCTTGTCCAGGTGATATTTATAACTGTCAGACTGGAGCTAGGGATATCCTAAAAAAGAACATTAATATTGAAAATATTTCAGATGGGTCTTCAGGAAAGAAAGATTTAACATTAATCAATAAGAAAAAGCAAACTTTCTGGAGAGATAAATGCCAGAACCTAGTTTTTGGATATTCTCTATAGTGAATTTATTCTTGACTATAAAAAGTACTTCTTTGGTATGAAAAAAAAACATAATTAGGATGAGTAAGTGTTGGAAGATGAAAATTATATTAATCTAACAGATATGAAAATATCAAATATAAATAGGCACAGATCTTAGTTTTTTGCTAGATATCAAATGTGGAGACACACACTCTTCAGAAATGTTAATTTTCTTTGAATATAAATGAGAATTTCTATCAGTTTTATTTGCTACTGAATCTGTGTTTGGTATTGATTTGGTTCTTATATTTGCTTAACTGTGTCAAAGGAGATGGAGATAGTGGGCTGTCAAATGCCGTCATGCAAGTTTTCACCAATCCAGGCATACTTTATGTATGGAGTTTACTGCTTATAAGTGTTTAAAAACTTCTGGATTTTAAAACTTTACCCTATTTCACCTCTCAAGATATAAGGATATACATGACTATTATTTTAAACCTCATTCAATTTAAGATTTGAATTAATAGCCCCATTCATTGGACTATTATCAAAGTCTTTTAAGCAAACAGTAACAGAAAGGGCGGGAGGAGAAGGGGACAACAGAAGATGAGATGGTTGGATGGCATCAGCGACTCAATGGACATGAGTTTGAGTAAGCTCCAGGAGTTGGTGATGGACAGGGAAGCCTGGCATGCTGCAGTCCATGGGGTTGCAGTGAGTCAGATACAACTGAGTGACTGAACTGAACCGAACAGAAAAGCAAGGAAAAACAAACAAAAAACAAAACATCTTTTCTTCCATTAAAAATAACTTTTCAAGCTAAAACAGCTGCTGATAGTGATACATTTATTATCCTGTGTCTCAAAAACTTATTTTTCATCAGTTTTTGAAATACGCTACTGTAGAGCACTTCATTTGTTTCTACTAAGGAAACGGCCTAGGCATCTAGCAGGATAGTCATTTTGAATTGTTGTATGATTCAGGTGAAAATGCTCCCATTCTGAAGTATTCCTCCTCGTTCAATTTTTTATGGCCCCCTTGTGCTAATGGCTTACCCTGTTCTTTAATATTCTGTGAAAGTCTGAGGAAGTGGCTGCTATATCAAGTGAATAGTCAATTAGACACAGTGTCACATGAAATAGGAATGTAAATTTTAACAATAATTTAGATATCTAAAATAATTCACAAGTACACAGGATTGTTAGTCCATTATTCATGAGTAAAGTGATTTAGAGCTGAAGCTGAGATGAAAGTCTTTCTGGTAAAGAGGTTGAGTGAATAAAGACTTAGGAGCATGGAGTAATTTCACAAAGTGCCATTTCTACAGTCAGGAAGTGGTATTCATTGCTTGATAAAATTAGTTGAGAAATACATTTTGGTCTGTTTCATAAATAATTTGTAAGATCATAGGAAGCAAGTCATTGAAAAGATGAAATTAAATTGTAGCCTATTTAATGGCCATAGTCTCCGTATTAAGGACCCATCTTCTCCTATTAACACGTGACTCTTAGTTCATAAGGACATTTGGGACAGTGGTGGATCAGGTATGGAAAACATTTTAACTTTAACAAGTGATATCCATAAATTAATCAGAATATGAATTTTAAAATAGTCCACATTCTAGTGGCTTATGTTGTTTCAATTAGGATCGCAGTTAGTCCATTGAAACATATAGACTATTTACAACATATAGGACATTTACACTTATACTTATTCACCATGACTGGGAAACAATGGCAGATCTTTAGTTTTTGCCCCTCAAAAATTCCTTCTGTAAAGCTTACCTTTCTCCTTAGCAGCTTCAATGTTGCTTGGTATATGGTGTGTATGTTGTGCTCCAATGAAGTCTGCTGCATATAAGCATCTCTTTTATGTCAGCAGATTTGCACACCATTTATTTGTCCTGAAATACTCCCCATAGTCTTCTCTGCAATTGCAATCAGTAACGAAGCTCTGGATGAGTAGTTACAAGACCTCTTAGGTTTAGATCTCCCTTGCACTCCCACTAATACTGAAGCTGTGCATGAGCCATCTAATGATTCTGGGCATTCATTTCCTCATCTGTAAAAAGAAGGAGTAGATAATTGCCCCTATTGCATCTAGCGCTGAAATTATCATTTCCACTAATTCTTCCCTCATTCTTTCATTTGTATTCTTGTGGAGTTCCTTCATTTACATTTCACATGGGAAATATTGTGTGTGTTCTCTTTGCTAAACCATTTTTGTGCAGTCAGAGCACTGTACAGAACAATACTCTCCAATAATGAAGATTCAATAAATATCCCCAAAGTCTGTGTCATCTTTTCTGTCATGGAATGTAACACCTTGTCTTACCTCATTTTTAGGACACAGAATTCACAAGCTTACCATTTGGTGCCTAGCAGGGGAGAAACGGTGTGAGGGCTCTTTAAAAAAATAAATTTCCATTTTGAGAGTGAAATGGGAGTGAGGCAACTGGCAAAACTGCTTTACATAAGACTTTGCTGTATGTATATATATATATATGTGTGTGTGTGTGTGTGTGTGTGTGTGTGTGTGTGTGTACCAGGCCACCTTTAAAATACAGAATTTTATTTTCATGTTGCATGACAACCAAATTTTTATGGCTTCAATTAACTTCTTTGAATTTCTCAATCAGCTCTCATTTCTTGGGAAGCATTAGGCCTCTACTCAGGCTTTACCAATGATAATTCCATTAAGAATATTTTTTGAATAGATATTTTTGGTATCAGGGAGCACATTCTGACATTTTCAAGCAAAATCCCTATTTAAAGTTTAAGTTTTAGAGCCGGTTCTCTTGCTTTAAACCATGTGTATATTGCCCAACTCAGTCATCTGGTAATTATTATTTAAAAGAAAATTATACTTTAAAAAAGTGGAGCATATTCTTAGTCATGAGACTATAGCATCACAGTTTTATGATTATGCAGTTCTTTGTGATATAAATCCTGCCTACCAGTGATTTAGTTGATTAAAAAAATAATGAGTTGTGTATCATCTGACTCTTTTTTCATTTTGTAAATTTATTGGTATAATTCACATTATGTAGGTTGTTGAAAGTGTTGATTCACTAGAAAAGTGCAAAACAAGGTCAAATTTGAATGTAGATGAGGTCATAAACTTTTTAAATAGTCAATAAAGCAATTAATGTATCAACAGCATGTGCTATTAAATAGCAATGTAATGATGCCACTGCTCACACCAGGGTCCTCTGAGTGTTTATAAATAGGTGTGGGAGCTGGCTCTGTAGACTTCTCACATGTGTGCTGCAGAAAAATACCAACACAGCCTTGGAGTATTTAAAAGAACTTTAGTTCAAATATTTCTGAGACACTCAGAAATACCATAATCTCCCCTTATCCATGGGGATACCTTCCAAGATTCCCAGTGGATGCTGGAAACTACAGCTAGTAGAGAAGGCTATATATACTTTGTTTTTTCTTATATATATAAACCTATGATAAATATTAATTTATATATTAGGTACAGTAAGAACTAACAATGATAACTAATAATTAGAACTATTATAATAGTATATTGTAATAAAAGCTATATGAATGTGGTCTCTTTCTCTCTCTCTCGAAGTATCTTATTTACAAAAATTTATTGACTTTTCTGTTTTTATTAAGCCCAATAACACACTGTGACCACGATTTTTCAGCTTGAGGTAAGATGAGAAAATTAGCACAAATTTATTTTTCCTTCTTCACAATTTAGCAAATAGAAGATTTGCCATAGATCTTAGCAACCTCAGCATGCAATTTTTATTTTTTTAAGTCAAGAACTTTCATCTTTTCACTTAAAAAAAGCATTCTACAGCTTCTCTTTGGCATATTCCAATTGCTGGCATTACTGTTTTTGCACTTTGGGACCATTATTAAATATATATAAAATATAAATAATAGTGACTTGAACACAAGCACTGTGATACTGCCACAGTGGATCTGATAATCAGTACCGTTACTAAGAAATTAATGGGCAGGATACAGTGGACAAAGGGATGATTTACTTCTGGGCATGATGGAGCTGGTCAGTGTGAGATTTCATCTCACTACTCAGAACAGCATACAATTTGAAACTTATGAATTGTTTATATCTGGGATTTTCCATTTAATATTTTCAGAGTGAGGTTGACCAAGGGTAACTGAAATCCCTGAAACTGGAGATGGGGGATTACTGTATACTTATTACCAAACACACATTGAAAGAATAAAATGAAAATTGCAAAGCATATGTCATAGGTCCTTTCTAAGTTAATTATTTTTTTAAATTACAAAGCAATGTACATTCATTGTAATAAATCTCATAAAACTGAAGTATAAAAATAAAGACCAAAATCTCTTTACTCTCCAATGCCATTTGTGGAGATAGACTGTTAGTAGTTTAATGTAACTTATTCCTTCAACTTTTATACCCATAATATATTTATATTGTTATAGGTATACGTACACCACTTATTATGTAAACATTTGTATTTGATAATGAGATCATGTCTTGGTCTTCAAATTTTACTTTTTCTGTTATCCAATTATATGATTGTTTTCATGTTTATTTTGAACACTAAAATCATGCAGTTTTAACACCCCTAAAATTTATTGGAAATCATTATGAAGTTTCACTATAGAAAATTTAATAAAATAAATAGCTAAAAGTCAATACTCTCTCATCAGTTGTGTAAAGGGGCTATCTAGCATTTGGACTTCATTTGTTTCCAATAACAAGTCTTAAAGTTAGTTATAAGGTCATCCTGAACTTTTTGCCCTGAATGAAAAATAATTTATTCATTTGCATTTGTTTGGTCATGATCCTTTATTCATAAGGTGTCAAAGAAAATGCAAGCAACTCTTATGTTCCCGTTTTGGTTGAAGTGATGAAGAGACCTTATTGATGTGAGTATATGATCTTTTTGATCATATTCATGGCTAAGCAAATGGGTGTAGTGGTTATTGACCAGATGAGGATTTATGGGTAGGATTGACTATGCTTGTCTACACATATTTTTTCCTCCTGGATTGTATAAGCAATGCATTGAAATGGAAGAGCATAATACACCTACCTCCAACATATGAATACACTCACAAACACAACTAAATGTCTATCTTACTAATTTACATGCTTTTGTAGTAGAGAGATGATAAGCCGTTATCAGTCAGTCACTCCTCAGTTCTTTTTATTTTAATATAAATTTATTTATTTTAATTGGAGGCTAATTACTTTACAATATTGTATTGGTTTTGCCATACATCAACATGAATCTGCCACGGGTGTACACGTGTTCCCCATCCTGAACCCCCCACCCATCTCCCTCCCCGTACCATCCCTCTGGGTCATCTCAGTGCACCAGCCCCAAGCATCCTGTATCATGCATCAAACCTGGACTGGCGATTCGTTTCATATATGATATTGTACATGTTTCAATGCCATTCTCCCAAATCATCCCACCCTCTCCCTCTCCCACAGAGTCCAAAAGACTGTTCTATACATCTGTGTCTCTTTTGCTCTCTCGCATACAGGGTTATCGTTACCATCTTTCTAAATTCCATATATATGCATTAGTATACTATATTGGTGTTTTTCTTTCTGGGTTACTTCACTCTGTATAATAGGCTCCAGTTTCATCCACCTCATTAGAACAGATTCAAATGTATTCTTTCTAATGGCTGAGTAATACTCCATCATGTATATGTACCACAGCTTTTTTATCCATTCATCTGTTTATGGACATCTAGGTTGCTTCCATTTCCTGGCTAGAGCTTGAACAGTGAAGCAGCTGAGCATCATTTAATGAATAAGTATATTTTATAATCAGTCATGTAAATAAGCTATGCTGATGCCTGGTTGAAATCAAAAAGAAACTATAGCTTGTGAACTTTGATACAATCCAAGGATGAAAAAGAAGACAACTTTGTTCTTGTTAGTGCCTGAAATTTCAAACAAGCTACAAAAGAAAAAACACATGCATCAGATTTAACTATATATATATATAACACATTTTACTAGTCAAGCTACTTGTTCACAGGACAAATTATGAAAACAATTTAAATATATAATTTCATCATCACTCATTGCCTATGAGTGAATTAACTTTATATTATTTTAAAAATAATTTTATTTTTTTTATATATTAGAAATGCCTAAATGCACTTTAGGGCTTCTTTGGTGGCTCAGATGGTAAATAATCCACCTGCAATGCAGGAGACCTGGGTTCGATTCCTCCTGCAATGCAGGAGACCTGGGAAGATCCCCTGGAGAAGGGATTGGCAGCCTGCTCCAATACTCTTGCCTGGAAAATTCAATGTACAGAGGAGCTTGGTGAGCTACAGTCCATGGGGTCACAAAGACTTCTACTTTCAAATGCAGTTTTATTTTCTTTCCACAATGATAGGTATTATTGCCAGGGGCTTACCTTGCCACTGTAGCAAAAAGAAACAGAAAGTATATGTACACATATTCTTGTGAAGATAAAGAAAAAACAAGTAAGCAGACACACAAAATTATTTCATATTGTTTTAATGAGCACTGCACAAAAGATTCACTTAGAGACACAATATAGTATGAAAATTGAGCTGAGATCTGAATGATCCAGGCAAATGATGATTTGACAAAGTTTCCAGGGAAAAATGGGGGCTTCCCAGGTGATGCTAGTGGTAAAGTTCTTGCCTGCCAATACAGGAGACATAAGAGACACAGGTTCAATCCCTGGATCAGGAAGGTCCCTTGGAGGAGGGCATGGCATCCCCTCCAGTGTTCTTGCCTAGAGAATCCTCATGGATAGAGGCACCTGGTGACCTACAGTCCATTGGGTTGTAAAGAGTCGGACACAACTGAAGTGACTTAGCAGGCATGCCCAGGCAAAAGTAAGGAGTACAAGCAATCTGAGGTTGGGACTCTCCTGCCAAGTTGGAAGAACAAACAGATACCAACAGAGTTGGAACAGGAGGAGTAGGATGGAAGGTAGACTTTTCAAATAAACCTTTGGGAATAGTATAGGAAATTACTAAAGTTGTAATCACTAAATTTAGTGAGACATATACAACTATGATATATACATAGACATATACAACTCATGAAATAATGTAGCAATTGCTGTTTTGCTAAAAGGAAAACATTTCAAGATTTTGGTAGAAATAATTTTGTTACTCAAATTCAATAATAATTAAACTATGCCCTTCATAATTCACTATGAGCAAATTTTATTTCTATCATTTACTCTTTTGAGTCCAACCAATGGATGGTACTATTTTAGAACTAGTTAAAACAAGGCTTAGCTCTTATCCTCTCCCTTCTTACAGATGAAAAAACCAAAGGCTAAATTGTTTCAACAATTTTTTCTAGGTAATCAAGCAAGAAAGGCTCTAAAACTAAATTTTCCTGAGTGCTCTTGTCAATGTGTAACTTCCTGCCTTATCACATATGAATCTTTGTTATGAAAACACTGAAGAGACGCAAACAATGATGTTGGTTTGAAAAGTAGATTATAAATATCTTAAAAGCATACAACAGTTTTCATGAGTAATTGTCTAATTTGCCTAATCCATAAGGCAACTCTAGAAGATGACAAATAATATTCCAATCAGTTAAAAATAAATAAAAAGTGAAGAAATTCTTTGTACTCATCATTAAAATAAGTGGAATCTCAGCTAGTGAAGAAGTTTTCTAAACGCTAGGTTAATATTTGATAAAGTTGCAAGTGTATTTACATCTGTCTTCATGAAATTTTGATTGTTACCTAGTATGAATATTTATTTGCATAGAATAAATGTATATAAAGAATCTTTTGCTCAAAATTCTCCAAGCCAGGCTTCAGCAATACGTGAACCGTGAACTTCCAGATGTTCCAGCTGGTTTTAGAAAAGGAAGAGGAACGAACCAGAGATCAAATTGCCAACATCCGCTGGATCATCGGAAAAGCAAGAGAGTTCCAGAAAAACATCTATTTCTGCTTTATTGACTATGCCAAAGCCTTTGACTGTGTGGATCACAGTAAACTGTGGAAAATTCTGAAAGAGATGGGAATACCAGACCACCCGACCTGTCTCTTGAGAAACCTGTATGCAGGTCAGGAAGCAACAGTTAAACTGGACATGGAACAACAGACTGGTTCCAAATAGCAAAAGGAGTACATCAAGGCTGTATATTGTCACCCTGCTTATTTAACTTCTATGCAGAACATCATGAGAAATGCTGGGCTGGAAGAAGCACAAGCTGGAATCAAGATTGCCAGGAGAAATATCAATAACCTCAGATATGCAGATGACACCACCCTTACGGCAGAAAGTGAAGAAGAAGAACTAAAGAGCCTCTTGATGAAAAAGAAAGAGGAGAGTGAAAAAGTTGGCTTAAAGTTCAACATTCAGAAAACTAAGATCATGGCATCTGGCCCCATCACTTCACGGCAAATAGATGGGGAAACAGTGGAAATAGTGGCTGACTTTATTTTTTTGGGCTCCGAAATCACTGCAGATAGTGATTGCAGCCATAAAATTAAAAAACGCTTACTCCTTGGATGGAAAGTTATGACCAACCTAGATAGCGTATTAAAAAGTAGATAGATTACTTTTCCAACAAAGGTCTGCCTAGTAAAGGCTATGGTTTTTCCAGTAGTCATTTATGGATGTGACAGTTGGACTATGAAGAAAGCTGAGCGCCAAAGAATTGATGCTTTTGAACTGTGGTGTTGGAGAAGACTCTTGAGAGTCCCTTGGACTGCAGTCCATCCTAAAGGAGATCAGTCCTGGGTGTTCATTGGAAGGACTGATGTTGAAGCTGAAACACCAACACTTTGGCCACCTGATGCGAAGAGCTGACTCATTGGGAAAGACCCTGATGCTGGGAAAGATTGAGGGCAGGAGGAGAAGGGGACGACAGAGGATGAGATGGTTGGATGGCATCACCGACTCAATGGACCTGGGTTTGGGTGGACTCAGGGAGTTGGTGATGGACAAGGAGGCCTGGCGTGCTGTGGTTCATGGGGTCACAAAGAGTCAGACATGACTGAGCAACTGAACTGAAGTGAAAGAATCTATAGTTTATAGCAGAGTATCTACAATTATGAGCAGCTGTCCTTTGTTTATTTAGTTGGTGTTTAATATGGTGTTGAGGATAAGAACTTTGGCAAGAAGTAGCTTTTCAATAAAATGTAATTCTTATTTACATTAGGTTACATCAGCAAAAACAAGAGTGAATGCATAAAGTTTTATGATTTTTGTTGCCAGAGCACACGCTAAACTCGTTTTAATTTGAGAATATTTTTAAAGCCATCTGCTGCATCTCTAGTAATTCTGAGAATGCAATCAGTTCCCAATTACCTTCTCAAAAGTAGGATAAAGTAAAGCAATGAATAATCTAAAAACTATTTATATTTGGCTAATTACCTATCTTCCCTTTCCCTTTTTTTTTCCTTCACAAACACCTAACCTCTCACACACTCACTACGTTTTTCATATATTAAAAGTGAACTTTTTTAAGTTATCCAACTCTGCTGGATAGTGAAGGGGAACAAAGCATTTTATTAATATAAATAATCTGCAAACTTTATTCTTAAAAGTGACATTTTTTCCCTTTAAAGGTAAAGACAATTTGGGGCAGAATTTTTAGTACCTAAGAAAAAGAATAATTCATAGGAATTAGAAAACGTTTCACTAAAAACAATGGAATATCTTTCCCTCTCCATTACTTAAACATGATTTTAATGTAAATATGTTCTTCATAGGAAGAAATACAAAGATGTTACATTATATGTCTCTATCTGTTATAGGAAGGCACTGTCAATTCTGGCAGGAAGCCTTTACAAGTTAGCATGCAGTTCTGCAGCAACTTCTTAATTTACATGTTTTTGAAAACACACAGGAAGTCACAGTAACACGTGGATACTTTTGGCTGCCAGCAGTTAAAAAAAAAAAAAAAACCAAGACTGTCCTAAATGGACAAAAAAATATTTTGGTTCTCCAATCTGAAAGGCTAGGATGTACAGGCTATAGCTACAATTTGATCAAAAATTCTGCTTCATATTTCTGTCATTTCCTTGGTTCATCTTTGCTTTGCCTTAGGATATATGCTGTGGCTGAACTTTCCTGGAGGTTCAGATGGTAAAGAATCCACCTACAATGCAGGAGACCCAGGTTCAATCCCTGGGTTGGGAAGAGCCCCTGGAGAAGGAAATGGCAAACCATTCCATTATGCTTGCCTGTAGAATTCCATGGACAGAGGAGCCTGGAGTGCTATACTCCATCAGGTCACAAACAGTCGGACAGTTCTGAGCGACACACATATCCTGTGGCTGGTTTCTGTCATCATAGCAAAAGTGCTACGAAAATTCTTGACTTCACATGCATCATGCTCCCTAGAATGTCAAGCCTAAGTCTTAGGTCTCCCACTGATTTGACCACTTAAGTTCATTTGTTCACCCTGAAATAGTCACTGGTGTATATACGTGTCATGTGTGGATTGGCTTACCCTTGGCATATTCCTGGGTTGGGAAGATCCCCTGGAAAAGGGAATGGCAACCTACTCCAGTATTCTTGCCTGGAGACTCCCAAGGACAGAGGAGCCTGACGAGCTACAGTCTAGGGGGTTGCAAAGAGTCGCACACAACTGAAGCAACTTAGCATGCACACATGCATCTACCTTTAAACCAACCACCATGAAAGGAGTATGAGTATGTGGATTTGTAAAGCAGCTGGAGGCCACTTTTAAGGCCAGGAGTGGTCATAACTCTGATAACATGTGATTTACAAAAATACCAAATGTTGTAATTTATCTCACTAACAGAATGCAAAACAAAAGAAGAGTGCTTTTATAACAAAATGAATGTAGGAAATTACTTTTTATTGTTTTTCATTGCAATATATAATTTGCTTCATACATTATATTTTAAAAAATTCTTCAATTACCATCAATGCTACATTATACTAATTTTATCAATGAAGAGTGACACTTATATTTTGTTTTCTAATTACTCAACAGCATTTTTATGTTTTAAAATTTTAATGAGTGTTTTCACATTTGTATGAACATCAATATTCACAAAATGTTTCACTTAATTTTAAGCTATTTTATATAGAATGTATTAATTCTATAAATTATTTCTTGCAACTACAATTTCTGTAACATTAACACTATAGAATGTTTAATATTGACATTATAGAATATTTAATACAAGCCTATAAGAAGTGTGCCTTTTCATGGAGGTTCTACAAATATAAACAAATAATGTATTTTGCCTGAGGACATCTGCCACATTCTATTTTTGAGCCTGTATAATTAATTGATGGCATTAGGAATTCTAAAACCTTAATAATGCTGACTAGGTTTATTAACCTAGAAAATAGTTAATAAATATCTCTATATGCAGTATACTGTCCAAAAGAAATGTGAACAAAGGAAAAATATCCCTTTCCTCTCTGACCTTACATTCTATTGGATAGAGACAAAAAATAAGGAAACAAGCAAATAACATTTCAAACATTTTTAAGTGTCATAAAAATAAATAAACAAAGCAGGGAAAGTGGATAAAGGCCAGCCTAGTGAGTACAGATGTGAATTAAGAGAGCAAAGAAGTCTTATGAATGAACTTTGAACAGAGATATGGAATAAAGAATAAGTCAGCCAAGGAGATACCAAACTCATGGAGAGAGGTTGCTGGAGAACTGGTAGAAATGTTCATAGTTTGGGAGGAAAGATAGTGCAGTGGTCCAAATCAGGAACTCACTTGGTTTATTTCAGGAACAAGGAGTGAGATAATTAGGGAAAGAGTGAGAAAGATGAGGTCAGAGTCAAGAGGGACTGAATCATGGAGAGCCTTGTAAAATGTCCATATTCCAACCTTAGATTTTTTCTGAGAAGAGAAGATATTGCAGAACATTGCACATAAAGATGACATGGTCTGACATATTCTAAAAGGACTATCTGGGCTTCTGTGTTAGAGAAAAGGCTATGGGAAGTGAGCTTTTTGTTTCACACGCAAATATTTTTTCAAGGTACCAGTCCCTGTTTTAGCAATTACCTGCATTATTTCACCTAATTCTTACAACAGTTCTTTGAAGTAGAAACTGTCTTTACCCTCAATTTACACATTAGCCTGTGAGGCTTTGAGAGGTTAAGTAAATCTCCTCATGCTAAAGTGGCAGAGGCAGAGGTCATACCTATATATGCCTCTGTTTGACTATATAACCTGAGGTTGCTACCGTGGTGTGGCCTCTTATCATGTACCTGTCAGTTTCTTCTACAGATAACTGGCCTGGTTAAGGGCATATTGACCAGGGGGAATGCAGATTTAATTATAGTACAAAGACAGCATTGTTTATTTTAGTAAACATTTACTTTTTGGAGAAGCATTTGCTTAAAAATCAAACAAATCAGTAGACTCTATACAAGGCAAATTTCTTATCAGTTCAGATTGTTCTTATTGGTTTAGAATTGTTTGCTTTCTTAGAACACAGTAAAATTAAGACAATTGTGAACTTTCTAATGATGAAACAAAGTATGTTTACCTGTAGTTAAATAACATAATGTTAAACAAAATACATAACTGCAACTATAACCAAAATTAAGCAATATATGACATATCATATCTAGATTGTGCTTAAAACTATGTTACTAGAAATAAGATATCATATTGTCTATCTGCATTATCCCAAAGATGTACTCATAAAATTGTTGGACTATGTGATTTAAGCCAACTATGTTATTTAAGTCTATGATCTAATTCATCTCAGAACATACACTCCTTGAACCAGAGGCAAGGGGAGGAAAAAGCCAGTATGCTCCTGCCTGCCCTGGCAATAGATACTTCTTCTCTCACTTCAGGGTTGTAATTACAAACATGCAATTAATAGTGGGAGGAGTGGGAGATAGATGATAGATAGATAGATGTTGTTGTCATCATTTTTCAGTTAATAAGTCGTGTCCAACTCTTTGTGACGTCATGGACTGCAGCATGCCAGGTTCCTCTTCCTCCACTATCTTTCGGAGTTTGCTCAAATTCATGTCCATTGAGTCGCTGAAGACATCTAAACTTCTCATCCCCTACCACTCATTTCTCCTTTTGCCTTCAATCTTTCCCTGCATCAGGATCCTTTCCAAAGAGTCAGTCCTTTGCAACAGGTGGTCATAGTATTGGAGCTTCAGTATCAGTCCTTCCAGTGAGTATTCAGGGTTGAAGTCCTTTAGGATTGACTGGTTTGATCTCCTTGCAGTCACAGGTACTAACTGCAATTGATACTATTGACTGTCACAGGTAGAGGTCAGAACTGGATTTAGTATTAGAGAAATTGTTCATATAATAAAACTATCATTTTATATTTATATGTAACAAACACAACCACAGCAATCTGTCAGTATCTATGAAGTGTAGTTGGTCATGTACTACAAAGTTGCAAGTACCTACTGGCTTAAAAAAAAGTCTGAAAACACCCATTTTGGAAATCACTCTTTAATATCAATAAAGAAATTGAAGCATGCTAGATGTTGTGAACATATGTACATTCTTCTACTTAGGCATTTGGACAATTTATCCATGTAAAAAACTGAAAGTAAGAGACAGAAACAGCATAATGACTACTATGCGGTAAATTCTGGATAAATGAGTGAATAATTTTTGAGGGCATCTAAGATCTGACTTAAACCTTTCAACAACCCATTAGGTAGATATTGCTGTTATTTTATTTTATTTTTTTTATTTTTAAATTTTATTTTATTTTTAAACTTTACATACTTGTATTAGTTTTGCCAAATATTATTTTAAAAATGAGGAAACTGGTAAACTTTACCAAGAAGTAAAGTCATACCTACCTGACTTCAAAGTTATGATCTTAATACCATCTAATTTAAAAGCAATTATGTGAAGAGAGAACTGCTCATTTCAGGAAAGCAAAACAGGAGTATAAAGCTCCCATATGATTTGATGTATGCAAGAAAGAAAAAAGGTTGAATTTACCTTACTTGACTTGTCACATGCACAAAATACCTCCATGAACCTAAAGTTGCTGAAGAAGAGCTGGAAAAAACAGTAAAATCATTTCTTTCCAACTACACGCTTCTACATTGAGTGGGACCCCACCCCTCTAGGTGAATGACTCCTTTTTCAGAAATTTTAGAGAAATCTTAACTGATAAACATGAATAAGTTTGTCTCTTTTTGTCCAATAAGCTACTTTTTATCCTCTGTTAACTTTATCAACTTTTTAAAGTCTCAATGAAAACTTCACTTTTCAAAAAATGGAACACACAATGGAACATATTTAAATGTACATGAAGATCAGCAGTTAACATGGTTATTAATAAAGAACAGCTTATAGAATATTTTTTGTTTGAAATTAAGAAAGAAATACTGTGGGGGACATTACAGAATTTCAAGTATTTTTTGTTTTTGTTTCTTTTCCCCCAGATTTTCTGCTTAAAGCCTACAGAATCAATGTTTCTTTACAAGGCAGGGTTTGGTGGAGTGGTGCTCAGAGCAGACCAGTTTTGATAGAGGTGGTAAAGATAATCTAAGACATTTCTGAGGAGTAGGTAGATGGGTAAGTAGACAGTCTGGTTTTCCTTCCAAGAGACCCTGGGCACAGACAGGCCTGGAAGACAGCTTTCGTATATTTAACTAACTTAACCAGAGTAGGGGAGAAGGCAATGGCAACCCAAGCCAGTACTCTTGCCTGGAAAATCCCATGGATGGAGGAGGCTGGTAGGCTGCAGTCCATGGGGTCGTGAAGAGTTGGATACGACTGAACAACTTCACTTTCACTTTTCACGTTCATGCATTGGAGAAGGAAATGGCAACCCACTCCAGTGTTGTTGCCTGGAGAATCCCAGGGACGGTGGAGCCTTGTGGGCTGCCGTCTATGGGGTTGCAGAGAGTTGGACACGACTAAAGCAACTTAGGAGCAGCAGCAACCAGGGTAGAAAAGAGACCAACTTGAATCCTATATTTATGACTAAATATTGAATTATAATGTACTTTTGTATCCTAATACCCATGTCTACTATAAAAGTATACTTTGTGTAATTCTGGATTTTTTTTTTATTTTGGGAGCACATTCTATAGGAAAATATGTGCTTTAAAGGAGTTAATATAATTTCTTATTGTTACTGGCAAATAAGTTACTATTGAATAAATTTTCCATTATGAATCTTCTCATATAATCTATATCCTAAATTAGCATAATGACAAGAAACTAGAAGGACATATATTGCATTCAGTAAGTAGAAAGCTGTAATTTATAGAATACCAGGAATTTTATTAAAAAATTACAACCAGGGATTTTTTTTTTTTTCTTCTATTTGTCAGCTCACTTCAGTTCAGTCACTCAGTCGTGTCTGACTCTTTGCCACCCCATGGACTGCAGCATGCTAGGCCTTCCAGTCCATCCCTAAGTATCAGAGTTTACTCAAACTTATGTCCATCGAGTTGGTGATGCCATAAAACCATCTCATCCTCTGTCATCCCCTTCTCCTCCCACCTTAAATCTTTCCTAGCATCAGGATCATTTCAAATGAGTCAGCTCTTTGCATCAGGTGGCCAAAGTATCGGAGTTTCAGCTTCAACATCAGTCCTTCCAATGAATATTCAGTACTGATTTCCTTTAGGATGGATTGGTTGGATCTCCTTGCTGTCCAATGGACTCACAAGAGTCTTCTCTAACATCACAGTTCAAAAACAATTCTTTGGCTCTCAGCTTTCTTCATAGTCCAACTCTTACATCCATACATGATTATTGGAAAAACAATAGCCTTGACTAGACAGATCTTTCTTGGCAAAGTAATGACTCTACTTTTTAATATGCTGTCTAGGTTGGCATAACTTTGCTTCCAGGGAGTAAGTATCTTTTAATTTCATGGCTGTAATTACCATCTGCAATGATTTTGGGGCCCTCAAAAATAAAGTCTGCCTCTGTTTCCATTGTTTCCCCATATATTTACCATGAAGTGATGGGACTGGATGCCATGATCTTTGTTTTCTGAATGTTGAGCTTTAAGCCAACTTTTTCACTCTCCTCTTTCACTTTCATCAAGAGGATCTTTAATACTTCTTCACTTTCTGCCATAAGGATGGTGTCATCTGCATATTTGAGGTTATTGAGTTTTCTTCTGGCAATCTTCATTTGATCTTGTGATTCATCCAGCTCAGCATTTCTCATGATGTTTTCTGCATATAAGTTAAATAAGCAGGGTGACAATAGACAGCCTCGACGTACTCCTTTTCTTATTTGGAACCAATCTGCTGTTCCATGTCCAGTTCTAACTGTTGTTTTCTGACCTGTATACAGGTTTCTCAAGAGGCAGGTCAGGTGTTCTGGTATTCCCATCTCTTTCAGAATTTTCCACAGTTTATTGTGATCCACACAGTCAAAGGCTTTGGCATAATCAATAAAGCAGAAATAGATGTTTTTCTGGAACTCTCTTGCTTTTTCCATGATCCAGCAGATGTTGGCAATTTGATGTCTGGTTCCTCTGCCTTTTCTAAAACCAGCTGGAACATCTGGAAGTTCACAGTTCACATATTGCTAAAGCCAGGCTTGGAGGATTTTGAAAATTACTTTACTAGCGTGTGAGATGAGTGCTACTGTGCCATAGTTTGAACATTCTTTGGCTTTGTCTTTCTTTGGGATTGGAATGAAAACTGTCCTTTTCCAGTCCTGTGGCCACTGCTGAGTTTTCCAAATTTGCTGGCATATTGAGTGCATCACTTTCACAGCATCATCTTTCAGGATTTGAAATAGCTCAACTGGAATCCCATCACCTCCACTAGCTTTGTTCATAGTGCTGCTTCCTAAGGCCCACTTGACTTCACATTCCAAAATGTCTGGCTCTAGGTGAGTGATCATACTATTGTGATTATCTGGGTTGTGAAGAATTTTGTTGTACAGTTCTTCTGTGTATTCTTGCCACCTCTTCTTATTATCTTCTGCTTCTGTGAGTTCCATACCATTTCTGTCCTTTATTGAGCCCACCTTTGCATGAAATATTCCCATGGTATCTCCAATTTTCTTTAAGAGATCTCTAGTCTTTCCCATTCTATTGTTTTCCTATATTTCTTTGCACGATCACTGAGGAAGGCTTTCTTATCTCTCCTTACTATTCTCTGAAACTTTACATTCAAATGGGTGTATCTTTCCTTTTCTCCTTTGCTTTTCACTTCTCTTCTTTTTACAGCTATTTGTGAGGCTCCTCAGACAGCCATTTTGCTTTTTTACATTTATTTTTCTTGGGGATGGTCTTTATTCCTGTCTCCTGTACAATGTCACAAACCTCTGTCCATAGTACATTAAGTACTCTGTCTATCAGATCTAGTCCCTTAATTCTATTTCTCACTTCCACTATATAATTGTAAGGGATTTGATCCTAAGGGATTTGATTTAGGTCATACCTGACTGGCCTAGTGGTTTTCCCAACTTTCTTCAATTTAAGTCTGAATTTGGTAATAAGGTGTTTATGATCTGAGCCACAGTCAGCTCCCAGTCTTATTTTTGCTGACTGTATAGAGCTTCGCCATCTTTGGCTGCAAAGAATATGATCAATCTGATTTTGGTGTTGGCCATCTGGTGATGTCAATGTGTAGAGTCTTCTCTTGTGTTGTTGGAAGAGGGTGTTTGCTATGACCTGTATGTTCTCTTGGCAAAAGTCTGTTAGCCTTTGCACTGCTTCATTCTGTACTCCAAGGCCAAATTTGCCTGTTACTCCAAGTATATCTTGACTTGCTACTTTTGCATTCCAGTCCCCTATAAGAAATTGTATAATTAATAGGATTTTAAATAAGATTTTTAATAAGAGATAAGGATTCAATAAGTTTCAATGGATCAGTTTTTAAAATAAGTAATTATAATAGTGATAAAGAAAAAGTAAATATTTCTCTAATATATATTTTTGTATAACTTTGATTTTAATCTTTTTTTATGTCTTAGTCTTATTTTACTCTATTCTGAAAATATCTTTAAGGTCAGTACTTTATATATTCTGCTATATCCTGTTAATAGATATAACACCTAGCACATTGCACATGTTTAAAATAGACTGTTAATAGCAAAACACATGGAGCTTACTTTAATAAGCATTGTACAAAGGCTGACTATGATGGAACCAATATAGCTTATAAAACAGCTTGGAATTCACATTTGTGTTTTTATGCCTTATTTGTTTATTTTGTTCCAGATTTTTACTGAATTTCACCCTAATGGTCCTTACTGCTGAAAGGGCTTTGCTAAAATATTTGTTTATTTGGCAAACATGTATTAAATACCTACTGAGTGCCAAGTATTAAGTAAGGGACAGGATATAAAGTTTAAAGAAAGTATACCTTCACATAAATATGCATAAAAATGATTTTTATGATTCTTAAAAATTACTGATTGATAAAATTTGAGGTAAGTGAAGACACAAAGAATATATGGTGACAGATTATGATAAGGTTGTGATGGAAAAATAGAGGAGATGAGAAAGGATAATGGAACTTCATTTAGAGCAAATCAGAAAAATTGTTCTATAGGAGAAAAAATGTTCTATAGAAAGAAGATGAATAGAAAATTCAAGAACACAGGACAGAATTGAAATGGCTAGAATCTATAAAAATATGTTAGCCAGGGTAATAAATCTTTATTTTCAATTAAAAATCTTTCATATAAGTTATATGATCTTCTTGTACTTTTATAGGATTACTCTGACTGTTTTATATGAAGTGAACTTGGACTTGGATTGTGGAGATGGAGGATGTGTGTATCTGTGTGTGTGTGTGTATGTGATGTGACTAAGATCACTTCTTGATCAATTAGATGAGGCTGGTGAGAGAGATGATGATGTAAGAATGCCTCCCAGTTTGGCAACATGGGCAACTGAATCAATAGCATTGCAATTTCTTGAGATGAAAAAATGAGATTAAAAATAAATTTTTAGAAGGAAAGGAAGTTAAGATAAGTAGATGATAAATGCAAAGTTGCATGTGTGTAGGTATATATATATGGAAGTGAAACTGTTAGTCACTCAGTCATATCCAACTATTTGTGATCTCATGGACAGGCTCCTCTGTCCATAATTCTTCAAGCAAGAATAATGGAGTGGGTTGCCATGCCCTTTTCCAGGGAATCTTCCCAACCCAGGGATTGAACTCGGGTATCCTTCATTGCAGGCAGATTTTTTACTATTTGAGCCATTAGGGAACACCACCACCCCCCAGCACCGCCCCCCACCCCCCCCCACACACACGTGTGTTTGTGTTAAGTCACTTCAGTCGTGTCTGACTCTTTGCCACCCTATGGACTGTTGCCCTTCAGGCTTCTCTGTCCATGCGGATTCTCCAGGCAGGAATACTGGAGTGGGTTGCCATGTCCTCCTCCCCACCTGATCTGCCTCTTGAGAAATTTGTATGCAGGTCAGGAAGCAACAGTTAGAACTGGACATGGAACAACAGACTGGTTCCAAATAGGAAAAGGAGTACGTTAAGGCTGTGTATTGTCACCTTGCTTATTTAACTTATATGCAGAGTACATCATGAGAAATGCTGGGCTGGAAGAAGCACAAGCTGGAATCAAGATTGCCAGGAGAAATATCAATAACCTCAGATATGCAGATGACACCACCCTTATGGCAGAAAGTGAAGAAGAACTAAAGACCCTTTTGATGAAAGAGAAAGAGGAGAGTGAAAAAGTTGGCTTAAAGCTCAACATTCAGAAAACAAAGATCATGGCATCCGGTCCCATCACTTCATGGCTAACAGATGGGGAAACAGTGGAAACAGTGTCAAACTTTATTTTGGGGGGCTCCAAAATCACTGCAGATGATGATTGCAGCCATGAAATTAAAAGAGGCATACTCCCTGGAAGAAAAGTTATGATCAACCTAGACAGCATATTAAAAAGCAGAGACATTACTTTGCCAACAAAGGTCTGTCTAGTAAAGGTTATGGTTTTTCCAATAGTCATGTACAGATGTGAGAATTGGACTATAAAGAAACCTGAGCACTGAAGAATTGATGCTTTTGAATTGTGGTGTTGGAAAAGACTCTTGAGTGTCACTTGGACAGCAAGGACACCCAACCAGGCCATCCTACAGGAAATCAGTCCTCAATATTCATTGGAAGCACTGATGTTGAAACTGAAACTCCAATACTTTGGCCACCTGATGCGAAGAGCTGACTCATTTGAAAAAACCCTGATGCTGGGAAAGATTGAAGGTGGGAGGGGAAGGGGATGACAGAGGATGAGATGGTTGGATGGCATCACTGACTCAATAGCATGAGTTTGAGTAAACTCCGGTAGTTGGTGATGGATAGGGAGGCCTGGTATGCTGCAGTCCATGGGGGTCTCAGTCCACGACTGAGTGACTGAACTGAACTGAACTTATATAGTGTTAAAGGTATATGTGTGTATATATATATATATATATACACACTATAATATATATAGTATTGTGATGCTGTATGATATCTAATGTATATATTAATGTGACTATCCTGTCAAATAAATGGTACTAAAGCAACACAAAAAGAAGATATCACCTTTTTGGAAAAATGAAAGAAGTACTCCAAGCTGAGCTAATAAGCCTTCAGTAGTCAGTAGTTAATAGAAGGAACTGAGATAGGAAAGAAAATCAAAGAGAGACAGTTTGAAAGAAAGAAAAGAAAGAGAAGTCACTCAGTTGTGTCTGACTCTTTGTGACCCCATGGACTGTAGGTTCCTCTACCAGGTTCCTCTGTTCATGGAATTTTCCAGGCAAGAATACTGGAGTGGGTTGCCATTTCCTTCTCCAGGGCATCTGCTGGACCCAGAGATTGAACCTGAGCCAGGTTGAGGGGTAGGAGAAAATAACTAGTAGATGGTGAGTGTAAAAAGTAAAAAGAGAGAGAGAGAGAAAATGAGGGGAGAGGGAAGGGAAGGTGATGGTAGAGATTCAAGTATATTATGGTTAATTGTGTGAAAGGAGCACTGAAAAGTATCCATCTGATTTGAGAGACATGTAGATTATTGGTAGTCTCAGATATGTAGTTTTTGAAATTATAAGGGTGGGAATCTGATTAGAAAAACAAGTGATTCTTTCAAGACCTTTGAACATGATTGAGAGAAGAAAAAGTAGAAAGTATTTTGGTGGAAATGTGGAATGAAAAACAATTGGTTGTGTCTGTTTTAAAATGAGAGTCACTATGGAATATTTGTATGTTATTAGAATAATGATTAAGAGAAGGATGCTTAAGATTCAGAGGAAAGAAGTGTTTAAGAAGGCTTGAAGGTGGGACTTGGTTCCAAAAAGATGGTTATACCAGTTTTTGATAGGAAAGAAGATATGTCCACCATTATTAATGAGCTAGATGATGGAAAAGAGACTTAAAAACCATGTAGACATGGAGACTTCTTGGATACAATATGAGAAGTTTTCTGTCAAATAGTTTTTATTTTCTCAATGATTTAATTGGGATGTGAAGTCTTACTTTTTCACTGGAATCCACACAGAGGAATTATGTTACGTAAGTCAAAAAAGGACATAATGCTAAGAAAATTTACCTAAGGTCCATTTTTACATAGATTGTAAGTCTATATATTGAAAGGAGCAGTGAAACCCCACAAAACTGACCCAGACTCACTCATGAGTGTCCAGGAGTCTCCAGCGGAGGCGTGGGTTGGTGGGGCCCTGCTGCAGGTTTGGAGGCACTGAGTGCAGCACTGTATGCAGGGGACTTTATGAAGGAGGCTGCCATTATCCCCACTACCTCCATCATATTTTGGCTTCAGGTCAAATAACAGGGAGGGAACACTGCCCCACCCATCAACAGAAAAATTGGATTAAAGACCTACTGAATACTGAACATGGCCCCACCCATCAGAACAAGACCCATTTTCCCCCTCAGTCAGTCTCTCACATTAGGAAGCTTCCATTAGCCTCTTATCTTTCTCCATCAGAGGGCAGACAGAATGCAAACCACAACCACAGCAAACTAAACAATCTGATGACATGGACCATAGCTTTGTCTAACTCAATGAAACTAAGAGCCATGCCATGTAGGGCCACGCAAGATGCACAGGTCTGGTGGAGAGTTCTGACAAAACGTGGTCCACTGGTGAAGGGATTGACAAAACACTTCAAGATTCTTGCCTTGAGAATCCCATGAACAAATGAAAAGGCAAAAAGATAGGACACTGAATGATGTACTCCCTAGGTCAGTAGGTACCCAATATGCTACTCGAGATCAGTAGAAAAATAACTTCAGAAAAAATGAAGAGATGGAGGCAAAGCAAAAACAACACCCAGCTGTGGCTGTGACTGGTGATGGAAGTCAAGTCTGATGCTGTAAAGAGCAATATTGCATAGGAACCTGGAATGTTAGGTCCATTAATCAAGGCATATTGGAAGTGATCAAACAGGAAATGGCAACAGTGAACATCGACATTTTAGGAATCAGTGAACTAAAACAGACTGGAATGGGTGAATTTAACTCAGATACCATTGTATCTACTACTGTGGGCAAGAATCCCTTAGAAGAAATGGACTAGTCATCATAGTCAACAAAAGTGTTTAAAATGCATTACTTGAAAACGACAGAATGATCTCTGTTCATCTCCAAGGCAAACCATTCAATATCACAGTAATCCAAGTCTATGCCCTGACCAGTAATGCTGAAGAAGCTGAAGCTGATAAGTCCTGTGAAGACCTACATGACCTTCTAGAACTAAAACCCCAAAAGATGTCCTTTTCTTTATAGGGGAATGGAATGCATAAAAGGAAGTCAAGATATACCTGGAGTAACAGGCAAATTTGGCCTTGCAGTACAGAATGAAACAGGGCAAAGGCTAACAGAGTTTTGCTGAGAGAACGCACTGGTCATAACAATCACACTCCTCCAACAACACAAGAGAAGACTCTACATATGGACATCACTAGTTGGTCAACAGCAAAATCAGATTGATTGTATTCTTTGCACCAAATATGGAGAAGCTTTATACAGTTAGCAAAAAAAAAAAAAAAAAAAAAAAGGCTGGGAGCTGATGGTAGCTCAGATCATGAACTCCTTATTGCCAAATTCAGACTTAAATTGAAGAAAGTAGGGAAAAACCACTAGACCATTCAGGTATGACCTGAATCAAATCCCTTACAATTATACAGTGGAAGTGAGAAATTGACTCAAGGGATAAGATCTTATGGACAGAGTGCCTGAAGAACAATGGATGGAGGTTTGTGACATTGTATAGAAGGCAGAGATCGAGACCATCCTCAAGAAAAAGAAATGCAGGAAGGCAAAATGATTGTCTGAGGAGGCCTTACAAATAGCTGTAAAAAGAAAAGAGGTAAAAGGCAAAGGAGGAAAAGAAAGATATACCCATTTGAATCCAGAGTTCCAAAAAATAGCAAGGATAGATAAGAAAGCTTTCCTCAGTGATCAGTGCAAAGAAATAGAGGAAAACAATAGAATGGGAAAGACTATACACTTCTTCAACAAAATTAAGATACCAAGGGGACATTTCATGAAAAGATGGGCTTGATAAAAGACAGAAATGGTATGGACCTCACAGAGGCATAAGATTTAAGAAGAGGTGGCAATAATACACTGAAGAACAATACAAAAAAGATCTTCATGACTCAGATAATCATGATGGTGTGATCGTCAACCTAGAGCCAGATATCCTGGAACGTGAAGTCAAGTGGGCCTTAGGAAGCATCAATACGAACAAAGCTAGTGGAGGTGATGGAATTCCAGTTGAGCTATTTCAAATCCTGGAAGATGATGCTGTGAAAGTGCTGCACTCAATATGCCAGCAAATTTGAAAAGCTCAGCAGTGGCCACAGGACTGGAAAAGTCAGTTTTCATTCCAATCCCAAAGATAGGCAATGCCAAACAATGTTCAAACTACCATGCAGTTTCACTCATCTCACACGCTAGTAAGGTAATGCTCAAAATTCTCCAAGCTAGGCTTCAACAGTACATGAACTATGAACTTCCATATGTTCAAGCTGGATTTAGATGTCAGAGGAATTAGAGATCAAATTGCCAACATCTGTTGGATCATTGAAAAAGCGGGAGAGTTCCAGAAAAAGATATACTGCAGTTTTATTGACTATGCCAAAACCTTTGATAGTGTGGATCACCATTCTTAAAATGATTGGAATGCCAGACCACCTGACCTGCCTCCTGAGAAATCTGTATGCAGGTGAAGAAGCAACAGTTAGAAATGGGCGTGGAACCACAGACTGCTTCCAAATTGGGCAAGGAGTAAGTCAAGGCTGTATATTTTCACCCTGCTTATTTAACTTATATGCAGAGTACATCATGAGAAATGCTGGACTGGATAAAGCACAAGCTGGAATCAAGATTGTTGGGATAAATATCAATAACCTCAGATATGCAGATGACAGCACACTTATAGCAGAATACAAAGGAAAACTAAAGAGCCTCTTGATGAAAGAGAAAGAGAAGAGTGAAAAAGTTGGCTTAAAACTAAGAAAATGAAAAAACAAACAAACAAACAAAAAAAAAACTAAGAAAATGGATTCTGGTGTCATCACTTCATGGCAAAGATATGGGAAAAATGGAAAGAGTGAGAGACTTTATTATTTGAGGCTCCAAAATCACCCCAGATACTGACTGCAGCCATGAAATTAAAAGACACTTGCTCCTCGGAAGAAAAACTATGACCAACCGAGACAGCATATTGAAAAGCAGAGACATTACTTTGGCAACAAATGTCCGTCTAGTCAAAGATATGGTTTTTCAGTAGTCGTGTATGGATGTGAGAGTTGGACTATGAAGAAAGCTGAGCACCGAAGAATTGATGCTTTTGAACTGTAGTGTTGGAGAAAACTCTTGAGAGTCCCTTGGACTGCAAGGAGATCCAACCAGTCATCCTAAAGGAAATCAGTCCTGAATATTCATTGGAAGGACTGATGTTGAAACTGAAACTCCAATACTTTTGCCACCTCATGCGAAGAGCTGACTCATTTGAAAAGACACTGATAGTGGCAAAGATTGAAAAAGCAAGAAGTGGAGGACAGAGGATGAGATGGTTGGATGGCATCACTGACTCAATGAACATGAGTTTGAGTAAGCTCCGGGAGTTGGTGTTGGACAGGGAAGCCTGGCATGCTGCAGTCCATGGGGTCGCAAAGAGTCGGTTACTGAGCGACTGAATGAACTGAAATTTTACAGACAGTAAAATTTCCAAGTTTTGTAGTTTTGTTTTTTTAGTAGACTTCAATCTTTTTGCTCAGATTAGGACATTTAATATCAATTCAACACTTACAACATGTAGCAAATAGCCAAAACCAACCAAACAAAGGTCATTGTTTGTAACCAAATATGGATGTTGAGTAAAATGTAACTTTACTATAAAAGTAAAATATAATTTTATGTAACTTTTATAAATATAAATATATATGGTGTTTTGGCCCTTAGAGCTTAAATAGCTGTATATATATATTCTCATGGAAAATAATAGCTTAAATTAAGAAAAAAGTTATATATGTATGGGTGTCTTTTCTATGATTCACTTTTATACAGGAAGCCTCTTTAGTAGCTTATGTGGAAAATTTTAAATGGAACATATGCTAATATTTCATAATAAAACTTGCTTTATAAATAATAGATGCCTTTCAGAAATTTGTCATGTAGTATGGTAGGTAATGTTATCTATTTTCTTATAATCATGCAGAAATTACAGTAGCTTTTATTTTGCAAATGGATAATCCTGAGCAAGATGAAAATCCATATTGTTTTTCCCTCATTGTTGATTTGCAGAGAAACCTTACCAAAATATCTTACCAGCTCTACCTGACAATTATTTAAAATTGACTCATATTTCAGAATCTGAAAATAAGTTCCTTTTTTCTGTGGTTGATAACAGCAACAACAGAAATTCAAAACTAATGAAAACAATAATAAAAGGCAAAAACTTAAAATGTCAAATATTTGAATGTATACACCTAAATCATCTTTCTTATATTTGATAGGTTAGTCTTTAATGTGTTAGTTTAATAGAAATGTTGGTCAGCTTGAGGTTGTCATTCTATTTATGTTATGAAAAGATTTAGATTACATTAAAGGTTCAACAGGAATGAAGAAAGATTAATTTAGCATATTTTCACTTATCATTATTGACATCTATCCGGATTATGTGCTTTCTTCAAAATTGCAATTTTGCCTTTAAAATCAGGATTTTTAAAATTTCACCATAGATATTTTCTGTAGGAAATCTGGTGGCATGGCCCATTTCCAATAAGGAAATCAGATTTCACCAGAAGCAGTATTTCCCAGCACTCCTTTCTGGTAGAAGCTGGTTTCCTGGTGGAAATGATGCTGCTATTAGGATGATCTGAAGTACTCTGGAGAGAGACCTTCTGCTCGCTTACCAGTCAAGCTGGAACCTGCTATGACAGTTGTCAACAGTGCCCTTTCTGATGTCTCCCAGTTGTGTTCCATTTAGAATAAGTACTTAAAGAGACACCTGCTAGGAAAGCCAGAATAGAGAAGCTGCATGATTCTGGCAAACATATGTAGACAATAATATCCCTTTTCTACCTTGAGCAATAACTTAATAAAGCCTTTAAGACAACAGAATCTTAAGTAGTCACCCTTTGTGTTGTTCATGAGAAAGAGGAATTATGGATACCAGCATTAAAACTTTATTTGTGTGCCTGCAGCTGTGATCTGGGCACTGCCATGCTTTCCTGCTGGTATGATTCTCCAGCCATATGCTGACGTTAAAAGTAGAGCCTATGACTCAGGCTGTAGGGCTTGTGAAACTGGCATATAGGCTGTCATCACTGTACTCTCAACATCAAGCAAGCCAGATTTTCCTTCCTCCTATGAAAATTAGACAAGATTCTCCAGTTTGTCAAGCATATAGCTAATATATATTCTGAAGGTATACAGAGAGGTATACTATTTAAGAAGAATGAAATATTAATTGTTGCCTAAGGGGAAGTATAATGATCTCAGAAACTTATTAATAGAATCAGAAATAAAATGACACATTCCTAGTCTATCATAGTTTTCAATGAATAAAGGAAAATGATATTCCCCCAAAATAATTCAAACATGACAAATTATCTGTTTGGGTCAATGGACTTTGGGGGCCAATGTCTGCTTTTCAGAATTTGGGAAGTATTTAAATGGAAAGCAAAAATGAAAACTGAATTTTAAATTTCCAAAAGAGAAACCTTATTTTAGATTTTTTTCTTTATCTTCAAGAATTTCAAGGGGAAAAAAAAACATGATAGTGAGATAGATCTACAGGTAGAAACAAAGGTAAAATAAACTCTCTTCAGTGCATCATATTTGTTCTGCTTCTCTTATTTGACTACAGATAAAAATGTAATCTCTTGGACTGGATAAAGGTCATGTAAATGAAAAATGACAGTTTGTATTGATTTGGGCTACCCCTTAAGGTTAGAATTTTCTCCCAAACTTAGCCTTTCCCAAAATATTGATTCCTATTGTCTGTATTGGTCTTGAGGTTTGGTTGGGTTTACTTAATTGCCATCCTCAGTAAAATACTGTATACATGGGAATAAGGTGTGTTTCTTGACTGGGGGAATCTGCAGTTTATTTGTGAAATCAGAAATCATTTGAAACTCAAGGAATTATTTTGCTGGTAATATTTCTGGCACTGAGAGATTTCATAGAGGGAAATGTTTTAGCCAAAGGGCCTATAAAGGCCTTCTCAAATTAGACCCATAGAAAAGCCACAGAGTGGAACTTTAAATACATCTCTAGTTTGTATGTTCCTTAGATTGACCATTCTATAAATGAGTACTATATCATCGACACATTTCTTTCTACTAATGCTTTAAGATGAATAGTCAACATGCTTTCTTCCAATGTTTAAAATTTTTGAAAAGGAGGGAAACAATTGCTTGTAACTGAAATAAAATTTTCTAGTAGGTGGATTTTAGGATCAAAAAATATCCAATAGATTGATTGACATAGACAGTGGTTAATAGTCACTTTGCATATTTCCCCCAAAAGCAAGCAGAATATCTCCTGTCTCACTTTGCAAATGCCCTTTTAAAATAAATGCTGTTTTTTTTTTAATTGAAATTTATTTATTTTAATTGGAGGCTAATTACTTTACAATATTGTTTTGGTTCTGCCACACATCAACATGAATCCACCACGGGCATACACATGTTCCCCATCCTGAAACCCCCTCCCACTTCCCTCCCCGTACCATCCCTCAGGGTCATCCCAGTGCATCAGCCCCAAGGATCCTGTATCGAACCTGGACTGGCGATATGGTTTTTTTTTTTTTTTTCTCAACACTTCCTTTTTATCTTACAATCTCAATTGCTCCTTCTTTTTTTAAAAAATGTAGCAAAAACTCACCTCTTAGAGACTAATTCATGTGATTAACTATATCTCACTGATTGCTGAATTGCTCTTCCACACAATTTCACTTAGAAATATACTACTTTTTATTCACTGTAAAGTTGCTTTTGGAGGGAGATGATATCATAGTACTTGGTATATAAATATATTTCCTCTCACCATGGCTTATTGTAATTATTTCTGTTTCCTTTACGAGGATCCCCACAAGGTCAAGTACATCATTTTTGTTTCATTCCTGGCACATAGTGTGCATTTGATAAAGGTTTGCTGAATGAGAACATTAATAAATATAGAAGTGCCTGTTGAGTGATTCTTTAATTTCTTTGTCCCTTCTTTCACCTACCTACTTTCCACCTTTATCATTGCTCTAATAAAACATTCAGCTTGACTAAAATTGTTCAAACTTCTCAGAAAAAGCTTTCAGTTTCCTAAATAATAGTTTTCCCATATCAACATAGTGGTTGAAACATACTCAGCTTGCTACATGTCCCTGGACAAGCTACTTAACTTTTTTGAGCTTTTGTTTTTCTGTTCACAGAATGAGATAATTTTTGATAACTCCACACAGGTGGCACTCGTGGTGAACAACCCGCCTGCCAGTGCAGGGGATGATCCCTTGGAGGGGGAAATAACAGACCACTCCAGTACTCTTGCCTGGATAACCCCATGGATAGGGAAGCCTAATGGGCTACAGTCCATAGGGTTACAAACAGTCGGATGTTACTGTAGTGTATTAGAACACACTTTGTCTAACAAGGAGTATTGAGTCAGCACCAGCAGTTATTATTAATTCTTACCCTAAAAAGTTGAGATAATTTGACATTAGAATGCATTGTCTGTTTCTCTCTCCCCAAATTTATATTTTATTTGTATCTCTTTAACCAAGAAAGCTTCATGGTATCAGAAATAATTCTGATGGTTATGGTTCAGTAATTCGAGGTAATTCATACCTTACTTTCTGTAGCCTCACTTATCTCTTGTCTCTTTTGCTCATTATAAACTCCGTAAGAATAGAGTGAGATTGATCATGCTGGTTCATGGAAAAAGATACCAACTTTGTAATGGAAATTTTAAACCCACAATTTTCTTTTATTAGTTTAGTACAATGATTAATATTCTCAAAATAAACAAAAGAGTAAAAGCCTAAGCGTATCTAACATCCGACAGGCTTTTATTAGTGTCATATAAAAAGTCATTTAACTACTATGTGGTTAAAACTGTCTTATTTAAACCAGGTTATGTCACAACACTGTTGCAGATAAGGTGAATAGTTCACGCTGCACTGTGTGTTCAGTCACTCATAATTAAACCTCACAATGTAAAATTTCACTTTAGAAGTCCTTTAGACTCTAGATGGCATAAGAGCTGAAAAATCTCTACATGTGCAATTTGTCATTTATGAATGGGTTTTGTTTCCAAAATGTGTTTTTAAGGCCAATTATTTAAAATTAGAAAGCCATTTTACTACTGAAACAATGTATTTTAAGAAGTTAGGTGAATAGGCTGGCCCACAAACAATCTGTGCATAAATTATCTAAAGAAAAGGCTTTATAGAATGTTACAAATACATTACTGTTATGTGGAAAAATGCTTTCAGGAGTTCAAATGGGATGCCAAGACTGTTTTTCCCTTCATTCTGGATGATAATTTCCCTGTTTCTTACCTAATTCAATTTCTGTACAGATGAGTCAAGCCTCCCTCATCTCAAGCCTGGAGCTTAGAGTAGGAAGTTGAAAAAGGCAGGTGTCAGGATGGCCTTATGAAAGGGGTTGTGGGTAGACAAGGAGGAAGAGAGGGGCTGGCTTAGGGAAACGAGAAATAAGGTTTTCTTTATCATCCCTTATAGCTATGCCTGTATATCAATAGTCTCCAAAGTGGGAAGCACAGTCACCCAAGGATAGTTGAAATGATGAATTATAGTGTGGGAAAAGTATTATAATCAAAGTTTATTTTTTCTTGAAGAAAATAAAGTTTAATCTTCTAAAATTTAATGTATGGATTGAGATTCCAATTACCAATCACATCCGCATCACCAAGGTCACTGTGGTCATATTCACCTTTTTAAGGCAATCTGAGGAAAGTAGGAGAACCATAATGTGGAAAAACCAGCAGTAGTTTCTTTAATCACACATTTGAGTTCACTGTAATGTATCATGCATTAGTTTCCACACTTCTGTTCCATAGAATAATGATTATATTATCCTATTACAGTTAAAGTAATCCTCAGGCTTCCTAGGTGGTGCTAGTGGTAAAGAACCTGCCTGTCGGTGCAGGAGACAAAGGTTCTATCCCTGGGTCAGGGATGATCCCCTGGAGAAAGGCATGGCAACCCACTCCAGTATTCTTGCCTGGAGAATCCCATGGTCTACATCCCTGTATCCTTGGTGGGCTACCCAAAGAGTTGGACATGACTGAAGTGACTTAGCATGCATGTACACATGGTCAGCAATCCTCATGTGTCCGTTTTCAAATGGACCAAGTACAAACTTGCCAATTGAACATAAAAGTAGATGCAGCAAACACCAAGGAAATGACATGTCTATTCCTAGAATAAGCTTTACATCAAATACATTATATTTTCTAAATTAACTGGTGATCAAAAAATGAATAGGTAAAATATATTTAAGATCAGATATTGCATTGACTGTTATTTTTTAAACTGTGAGATATATGAGCAAAATAGTTTGAAACCACTGCTCTAGATAACCATCCTGTCACCTCTTCATTTCGCTGTGAGGACCTCCAATATGTCTGACCTCTTCTTCACTGCTCTACCTTATGCCTCTAAAGTAGTTTCTCCTTTTTTGTAGCTGACTGTGGAACAATTGCCAATCTCATGAGCATTTTTTTAAATAAAATCGTCATAATGTGGTGTCTTGCTACTTGGAAGCTTGCTTTTGTTCTTGCTTGTAACAAGCTTACATCATAAGAAGGGGTAAAAAATTAAAGATAAACCTTTAAATTTGTAAAAGACTAAAGGAGAATTTAAAAAGATACTATAGTTTTTAGTACATGAGTGAAAGTAATTAGAAATAGAGATGGATGTGAGGATTATTATGCCATGAGGAAGCTACAAGAAAGAACAAAACATGGAGCTACTCAAAGGGCTGGTTTCCCTGATGTTACCACAATTCATTGAAGAAGGACCTGAATTCTAGGGAAGAAAAGAGCAGTTTAAGGGGATGGTTACAGCCAGTAGTGTTAGAGAGAGTATTAGTTGGTAAGAAGTGGACATACTACATGAACAATAGGGAAGTTCCCCAAGGCCACTTGTTTGTTCACCAGATACTGAATGAACATTTTTATATAAAGTGTGGACAAAGAAAAGATAGTGACCAATCTTCTAATGAGTTTTATTTTCTTGTCTAATTTTACTGTTTTAAAGAAAGGATGGTAAGGACAAGAATGAATCACAAAGCTTAAGTGTCTTTTATAACTACCAGTGACTCATGCTGATCTTGAGGCATTTTGTTTGCTAAAACCAGATTTTGAATTTCTATATCAATGTAATGGAGATCAGAATGATGTCAAAACATTCTTGTGAAAAATAAATGAGACAGTGAACCAGGATTTCAGAAGGATATTTTTGGAAATAGCTGTGTTTCTCAACAACTAGGCCACAAAGTGATTTCAGGACTCGTTGCAAACTATGCTGTAGAATATTGAGGAAAACTAAGTATTGCACATATGCCTGATGCAAAGAGTAGCAGCAGTAATTTCTTAAGCAGAGGAAAGAGTGCAAAAATTTAATTTGTGTGACATAAGCCATTTCCATGTTCACCTTCAGTATCTAACACTAGATTACAGTAAATGGTAAACAAAGACCCACAAAAAGAATAGGCATTGTATGTGGACAATGCTTTGGAAAAAAATGTTATTTTTTCTGGGTTTTATAGCAATTGTCTCTCATTTGCCTTCTACCAGTCTTTGGGTCTGTGATGATTCTTATGTATTTAGTAGGAAAACATGACTGGTTTGTTTAAGGTGGAAGACAGAATCCAGATTTTGGACACATTTTAGCAATTCTAAGAACTAACTCTGTGTGTGTGTGTGTGTGTGTGTGTATGTGTGTGTGTTAAATCTCTTCAGTCTCTGTGTGCATGTGTGCTAAATTGCTATCCAACTCTTTGTGACCCTAGGGACTATAGCCCACAAGGCTCCTTAGTCCATCGGGTTTCTCCAGGCAAGAATACTGGTTTTGGTTGCTGTGCCCTCCTCCAGGGTATCTCTCCAACCCAGGAATCAGACCGACATCCCTTAAGTCTCCTGCACTGGCAGAGTGGTTCTTTACCACTAGTGCCACCTGGGAAGCCCCTAACCTTATGCAAGTAATTTGACTTCTTATGTTGCAAGGGGTGTGTGTGTGTGTGTGTGTGTGTGTGTGTGTGTGTGTGTTGGCAATATACTCAGGTGGACCTCTCCATAATCAGTGTGGATCAGCATAAGCAAGATTAGAAAATAAATATGCATTATAATTTAGTTTTCTTCCTAGGTGTGAAGGATGTTTGCACTCAGTTGAGGTCATATACTTAAAATAAAAGTTATACTACATCAATTTTCTTAAGATCATGCTTAATGATCCAATATCATCTTTTGTATAGCGCACTACTGTTTAAGAGTAGCCTGAAGTCTCAAATGTAATGTAATTAGAATGATTCTTTATGAAACGTGAATGGGTAAGGAGCAGTTTATTTTTATTCCTTTTAACCAAAATATCTTTTGGCCTTTGAAGTTCTTTTGGATATATTATTTGAAAAAGCTTTTTCTCATTTTATTACTCCTATTTTGTTTCTGCTCTTCATCAGACAAACACATGTTCAAGGACACATCTGAAGGATGGAATTTATGGGCTGCCTGTTCCAGTGTGCATTAGATTTCAGTCCTTGAATAGATTAGTTTAAGCAATTAAAAGAGACACCATATAAACCTTACACAAGCATATAATGATGCCAAGAGACAGTAATGTCCTGGGGAGAATATAAATCAAATAATCTGAATAGGATTATATTGAGGTCCCTTTTCAAAAATGCAAAAGAGAGCATAAACTTTTCTGTGCATTCATTTATTGTCTTATTCAACATTTATGAGAAGACAGAAAAAAATGTAGCTTTAAAAACGGGATTTTTAAGGACACATCAGTAAACATTATTCTGGAGGTTTGTGTTTGGTTCTGTTTATATTCATTTGCATATTATGGACTGCTGTTTGCATAATAAGACCACTGTTATTTCTAGTCAGTCTATGGATGATTACACATATGAATAACAAAATCGTGTATCCTTTGTGATATACATGATTGTAATCTCTGAAAGAATCCTGACAGTTCTTTGTGCTGAGGACTAGTGAATCATGCTTCAGTGTTAGATGACAATTTCACATTCAAAAGGAGGGAGATTCTAAAACACATAGAATCATCCAAAAGCACTTCAAATCCACAGGGCTATGATTAGAAAGCTGATCTCATGCATGGTCAAAGATCTGGACATCTTGACCCACTTTGATCAATAGCTAAGACTGACAGGATTGTGCAGTGCTCTGCATAGATAAGACAGTCAAACAATCAGATGGAGGAGGCGGTAATTCTGACACTGATCATTATTGGCTAGACAGAAGAATTCAATATAGACTGCCACCTCCTTTTTTATGAATTTTTTTTGATAGACAGACACACTCCAAGACTTGAACCACAATGGAGAAGAGGGGTGAAGAATAACAGAAATATCGCTGTCTGAAACAGTCCTATTAATTATCCTCTGGAAATGTTAGGATCAGTCTAGTGAATCAAAAGGGACCCAGACTGAGAACTCAGGAGAAGAAAGCTGGACATGTGTGAAAAATGGGGCTCAGTCTGTTTTAACTCCCTACTTTTTTCCTAAGGTCTTCAAAGAAATGCCTCATATGCTTGATATTCTCAGCATGCAAGAAACTTCAGATAGACTGCACATTTCAACAGATTATGTTTTAGATTCTTCTGCAGTGAAAATTATGTGAGAGTAATAATCATCACACCACCTCTAGTTTTTATGCATCTAGATGTTCTGAAATTCTAATCAGGGTTTCATGAATCATCGACCTGGAACAACTTCTATAGGTGTGAGATAATCTAGTTTTCCTTTGCAAGACTGTCTAATGCAGGTTTGCTTTTCTATTTCCTTTTCTTTTAAAGAGTACATAATTATAATTGCAGAAAAGCAAAAAGGGAGAATTGGATCTAGAAAGATACCTTAACAGTGCACATATATGGATATACTTTGGACACATAACCAAGACCTAAAATATAGTTGCTATCAGTATGATTATCTTAAGACCTATTTTTTTCCAGGAGACACTTTCAATTAACTTTTAGTCTTAAAAAAGGAAGTATAGCTAATTATGCCTCAAGAATATGTGCATGTCCCATTTCAGAATTATATAAGAAGCACAATCTAATAGTTGATATTTAGAATAGACTTATTTATTTTTTTTTTAGAATTGATTCTGTGTATATCTTTGAAAATATAATTTTGATTAAAAATACCATGTCAGTCGCTTTAGGTCAAAGCACAAATATTTCTAAGATTTTTGGCAACAATTGCTAGAAAGTAAATTAATCAATGTTTGTTATTTAAAAAAAAAATAGTTTGAAACAGAAGGTATTTAACTGATGTTCACAATCTGGTACTATGTAAAAAATTCTGGTCCAGGGAGTCATATTTAGATTTCTCAATCATACTCCTGAAGCTGAATATAAAGTATTCTTTTACCTGACAGGATTACTCTATGAACATAGTTATAGGCACCAGATTCTAGTGACTTCAATTTATTACTACTTTATAAGCTAGCAGTACAATGTTGGAAATGAAAAGTGACTTCATATATCATTCGATCTGGGTTGTAGGGGAGGTCTAAAACTCAAAAAGGATTAAATGGTGGATTTGACACTCCATAGAAAAGTATGGAATGGAAAGTTGAGTATGTTACAAAATATTAGGAAAAGAAATGCAATCACTTAGAAATACATACAAACGCCAAGTATGCCAAAAAGATTTCATTTTTAATTTTGAAGAAGTAGGTTGGCAGCTTCCTGGAATGCTATAGAAATAAAGTTATGACCAACCTAGATAGCATATTCAAAAGAAGAGACATTACTTTGCCAACAAAGGTTCGTCTAGTCAAGGCTATGGTTTTTCCTGTGGTCATGTATGGATGTGAGAGTTGGACTGTGAAGAAGGCCGAGCGCTTAAGAATTGATGCTTTCGAACTGTGGTGTTGGAGAAGACTCTTGAGAGTCCCTTGGACTGCAAGGAGATCCAACCAGTCCATTCTGAAGGAGATCAGCCCTGGGATTTCTTTGGAAGGAATGATGCTAAAGCTGAAACTTCAGTACTTTGGCCACCTCATGCGAAGAGTTGACTCATTGGAAAAGACTCTGATGCTGGGAGGGATTGGGGGCAAGAGGAGAAGGAGACGACAGAGGATGAGATGGCTGGATGGCATCACTGACTCGATGGACGTGAGTCTGAGTGAACTCCAGGAGTTGGTGATGGACAGGGAGACCTGGCGTGCTGCGATTCATGCGGTCGCAAAGAGTCAGACATGACTGAGCGACTGATCTGATCTGATATGATAGAAATAAACTGGTGATGTCAGAAGGGCTTCAACAGTCTTTATTAGATATATTTTAGGGGAAAGAAGAGGTAATCATGTTCTAGGTATTATAGTCTAAGGGAATTCAGCTGTACTTGAGGGGAATGAATGCCTTGTGATAAAAGGCAGACTTAGAGTGAAAAGATCCCAGTTGGTATATCAGCTCTGGCACAGTTTCCTCTTGAGGAAATCATTCACATTTTCCAGTTTTCTCTATAAAACATAGATAGTATATTAAAGAGCTATTATGAGTTATATATGTGTGGTTGTTAAACTATCATAAGTGATCAAAAACAGTAGATGTGAATATCATATTAGAAAGAGGTCTCTGGTGTTATGATATGGGTGTTTACCCTGGTATGATTTTTGTCAATGATTTTGATGTACACATAAATCATATTTGCACTATGATGCAAATATGCAAATAAATCTAAATGGATAGCTAATGTATTAGATGATTGACACAATCAAAGCTTAGAAAATCTTGACTAGTGGAAACAGCATGTTCAAGTTAACAACATGAAATAAGGTCTTCCTCTTAAACACAAGAAACCATCTAGAAGAACCAAGGACGAAGGAGTCATGATTTGACATCTCATCTTAAAGACTTAGAAACTCCTAGCTGATTGTAAGTGGACTATGAGTCATCTTGTGATGAGAATGCCAAGAAAAGCTAATGGAACCTTGGGCATCCTGAATAGAAGTACACTGCACAGAGCTGTGGAAGAAATTCCCACAGTCCTCTATGCTGATCAGAACAACTGGTGGTTAATACATTGTTCTGAACATTGTATTGCCTCTGCTCTGTGAATGAGGCAAAGTTAGAAAAGAACAAAGAAATATCTGGAAATGATACCTTATGAGGAGAGTTGGTAGATTAAGTATGGCAGTCAGCTGCGAGTATTTCAAAGGAAACATATGGAAAAAGAAAATACTTTCAAACTTTATCTGATAAAATGTAGGATTAACGGGAGTTATATAAGCAGGTAAATTTGGATTTTCTTGTAATGAAGACACTTCTTTCTAAGTTGTTAAAAATGGAATGCTTTCTCTTATGAGGTGGCAAATCTCTTGCCAGTGTAAGTGTTAAAGCAGATGCTGACTGATTTCCTGTTAGAACTGGATGAGAATCTCCCTCACTTCACAACCATGTACTGAATGCCTGCTGGATACCAGGGTTATAAAGAAAATGAACAGAGACTAGTAAATGGCACGAGTCTTAAAACAGCAATATACGCCAGTGTCCCAGGATGTAAGGGGCACCCAATCCACCCCATGACCTCCCACTAGCCTGTAAATGTGTAAGTCTGTAATAATCTAACAGGTAAAAAATAAAATGATAAAATTAAATCCTTGATATCAAAACATTTAGTTTTGATAGCATTTATTATAAAGAAGTTGTTACAGTTTATTTGTATGTGTATTCTTTGTTTTTATATTGCATTTGCTATTATTATACTATATATTGAGCTTATCTATGAGTTTAGATGGCCCTATCAATTGTGAAATATGAATTTGTGCCTCGATATTTGGGAAAACTGTGTTATATTAAAGCAGTGCTGTCAAAAAAGAAAATGTTTTCTATCTTAGCTAACCTATACAATAGACACATATGGTTCTGAGCACTGTAAGGGTGACTAGGATGAGTGAGGAAATAATTTTTTAATTTTGTTTAAGATATATTAAATTTAAATAGACACCTATTGCTAGCGGCAACGATATTGGACAATGCAGCTTTAAACACCCGGATTAACTTGATATCACTAAAAAGAGTTGCATCTATCAATTAGCAAGCATACATATATAGGAATAAATTCTCTTTGTTTTCTTTAGTATTATGAGAGATTAAATTCATGCTACTGTCTGAGTATAACCTATATGTTCAAATAACGTATCTCGGAATCTGTCTCATCTTTGAGAATTTATAGTATACTTGAAACTTTAAACCTCACTTTGCTAATGTCAGATCAAAAGCTCTTGAGATAACCTTCCTGCCTTGTTCCTTTCCTTTCATATAAGTTAGGCCTGTAAGTTAGGCAGTGAGGTTTGCATTTGATATATTTACTTATTCATATATTGGGGGTCAGGCTATGGGCCACTTTTAGTATATTCACTCGGCGTTATGCCTTTGCATTTTATTTGCTGACATTGTCTGATTCTAAGTTACTAACAACTCTGAACAGAAAACGATTCCAGCTTTCCTTTCATATGCACACTCTGTTTGCCATTGGTTCACCTCTTCACCACAGTTCATTTGTGAACATTCCATTGACTATGTCACTGAATTTATGAACACGGCCATGTCCTCACAACTCTGCAGCAAAAGACATAGTGTACTAAAATCCTTGTGAATAGTGTTCACCTCACTATGAAGGCAGCTTATGTTCTTATCTAAATATTGTAGAATCATAGACATTTAGAACAAATTTGAGTTTAAGAAATATTTTAATTTCTCTACTGCTTTGAGATAAAATTACATTTATCTTAGCTTCTGATGTTGGCAATTTGATCTCTGGTTCCTCTGCCTTTTCTAAATCCAGCTTGAACATCTGAAAGTTCTCAGTTCACATACTGCTGAAGCCTAGTTTGGAGAATTTTGACCATTACTCTACTAGCATGTGAGATGAGTACAATTGTGTGGTAGTTTGAACATTCTTTGGCATTGCCTTTCTTTGAGATTGGAATGAAAATTGACCTTCTCCAGTCCTGTGGCCACTGCTGAGTCTTCCAAATTCATGCTGAGCTTTGACAGAAAACAGCAAAATTCTGTAAAGCAACTATCCTTCAATAAAAAAGAAATTAAATATATTAAAAAAACGACAACTGAGGAACAAATTTAGTGGCATATTGAGTGCAGCACGTTAACATCATCATCTTTTAGGACTTGAAATAGCTCAGCTGGAATTCTATCACCTACATTAGCTTTGTCCATAGTGATTCTTCCTAAGGCCCACATGACTTCACGCTCCAGGGTATCTGACTCTAGGTGAGTGATCACACCATTGTGGTCATTTGGGTCAAGATCTTTGCTCACTTGTTTCTTATGCAGGTGAATAATTTTATTTTATTTTTTTAAATTGAGCAATTTTAAGCTCACACTGAGGTGAAGATACAGAGATTACCCATATACCCCTACCCCCACACATACATAGCCTCATCTATTATCAATATTTCCTACCAAAGGGGTACATTTACTGCAAGTGATGAATATGCATTGATACATCTTAATCGCCCAAAGGCCATAGTTTACATTATGGTTCATTCCTGGTGTTGTACATTCTGTGGGTTTGGACAAAAGTATAATGACATGTGCCCATCATTATATAGTATCACATGAAGTATTTCTACCTCTCTAAAAGTCCTCTGTGCTCTGCCTATTCATGCCATCCAACTGCCCAACCTCCAGCCTCTGGCAACCACTGATCTTATTGTACCATAGTTTTCCTTTACTCAAATATCATATAATTGGAATCATTTAGCATGTAGTTCTTCAGGTGGGCTCCTTTCACTTGGTAATATGCATTTAAGTTTCCTCCATGTCTCTTCATAACATGACAGTTCACTTGGTTTTAATTCTGAATAATATTCTGATGTCTGGATATAGCAGTTTATTTAGCCATTCACCTACTGAAGGACATCTTAGTTGCTTCCAAGTTTTGGCAATTGCTAGTAAACCTACCATAAAAATCCTGTGGAGATTTTTGTGAGGACGTGTGTTTCCAGCTTCTTTGGGCAAATGCCAATAGCTGAATCTCATGGTGAGAGTATATTTAGCCTTTTAAGGAACAGCCAAACTGTCTTCCAAAGTGGTTGTACCATTTTGCAGTCCCACCAGCAATGAATAAAAGTCTCTCTTGTTCCACAACCTTGCCAGTCTTCTATGTTAGATTTGGGCCATTCTAATAGGTGAGTTGTGCTATCTTATTATTGGTTTAACTTTTTAGTTTTTATAAAAATGTTTTTATGTTATCTCATTTGATACTTGAAACATCTTAAACAAGTGGGGTAAGCAGGAAAATCATTACCGTCCCTGTTTGCTAAATGAGAAAACTGAAGTTAGACATTTAAAAGACTTGCCCCAGGGCTTGTGTGTGTTGAACTACAGAGAGGGAGAGAAAAACAGACCTTCTTTGCTTAATGCCCCTCATCTTCATGTGAAGAAATAAGAAGGACTACATGAGTATATGACAAATACTTTTAAAATATGGCATTCAATTGAGTCGTGTCTGACTCTTCGCGACCCCATAGACTGCAGCCTTCCAGGCTCCTCTGTCCATGGGATTTTCTAGGCAAGAGTACTGGAGTAGGGTGCCATTGCCTTCTCCGAGCTAATTCCTAGTTCATGGCATAAATTCATAATGAGAACATTTTCAAAAGGATTTAGGTGACCTAAATTCAATTCTCAAATATGTAAAGTACTTTTTCACCTTGAATTTCTGGCTTCTTCTCCTTACTTTGTAATTTGACATTGGTTTGTATGTTTTAAAGAAGTGTATCTAAATCTAAAATACATTTCATATAAGGATTTACACATATGTTTTCACATATTTTATCTTTTCCTTAGTGGAACAACTATAGCTGACATTAAAAATAATCAGAGATCATTCTATTAATATGGTAATAGTGTTATCACCTTCACTATGTTATTAGGGTATAATGAGTTGCTGTGATTAAAAATAATCATTCATTCATAAGCTTTATAATAAATAAATTATGAAACCTTTTGCAATCAATTAATAATAAATTTCTGATATAAGATGTGATGGCCCTGAGGGAGAAAAAGAAATAGACAATTTAACATAGATAGAAAAAATAGAGATTTGTAAAAGGTCATGACTGGAATGTTTGGCTGAGCAGCTTGCTTTTTGAGGCTATATGGAGGAGGCTGCAATAGTTTGATGAGTGTAATCTGGAAGGCTTCCTAAGCATATGGAGTGGTGAGAAAAAGTGTTGCAGAAATGCTAGCGAGGAAACATGAAAATTGGATAAATCAAGGGAAAAACCTGGGGGGAAGGGAAACGCCTGAGGGGAGGAGATAAGAACAGATATAGAGATGGTCACTGTATAATTTGACATCAAGAGATTATTTTGAATATGCTTTTTAAAAGAATAAGCTACTAAAATAGTTCAATAAGAGGCTAAACTGGCTGGAGTGGTTAAGGAAGCTTTTACATAATAGCAGTTCCCAGTTTCAGCATATTGATTAAAGCAGAATTAAGAATGCCCAGTAATGGTTAAGCTGGAGTCTTTACTTTGATGCCTTGCACAGCATCATAAATGACTTTATATTTATTTACCTTCTTCGTGTAAGGACATCTACAGTGTATGAAAAATTTTAAATCCTTTTGGCCTTTATTTCTAAAAATAAATATTTAATTTTTTTTTCAAATTGTGTAGAAACCTACTTTCTTCCTTTACCTGATGCATCGCCTCTAGCAAACGAGAAAAATAAGATATATGTTTAATAGTTTTAAATGTTTAGTTGACAATCAATAGACAGATACAAGATATATAATTCTATAATGCCCTTGATTTTACACATGGCCCAGAGCTCCCACTGCAAACAAAATTACAATGCTAATTAACCTTTCAGTCAGTTCAGTTTAGTTCAGTTGCTCAGTCGTGTCCGACTCTTTGCGACCCCATGAATCGCAGCACTCCACGCCTACTTGTCCATCACCAACTCTTGGAGTTTAATCAGACTCATGTCCATCGAGTTGGTGATGCCATCCAACCATCTCATCCTCTGTCGTCCCCTTCACCTCTTGCCCCCAATCTCTCCCAGCATCAGAGTCTTTTCCAGTGAGTCAACTCTTCGCTTGAGGTGGCCGAAGTACTGGAGCTTCAGCTTCAGCATCAGTCTTTCCAATGAACACCCAGGACTGATCTCCTTTAGAATGGACTGGTTGGATCTCCTTGCAGTCCAAGGGACTCTCAGAAGTCTTCTCCAACACCACAGTTCAAAAGCATCAATTCTTCAGTGCTCAGCTTTCTTCACAGTCCAACTCTCACATCCATACATGACCACTGGAGAAACCACAGCCTTGACTAAATGGGCCTTTGTTGGCAAAGCAATATCTCTGCTTTTGAATATGCTATCTAGGTTGGTCATAACTTTCCTTCCAAGGAGTAAGCATCTTTTAATTTTATGGCTGCAATCACCATCTGTAGTGATTTTGGAGCCCAAAAAATAAAGTCTGACACTGTTTCCACTGTTTCCCCATCTACTTCCCATGAAGTGATGGGACCAGATGCCATGATCTTCGTTTTCTGAATGTTGAGCTTTAAGCCAACCTTTTCACTCTCTCACTTTCATCAGGAGGCTCTTTAGCTCCTCTTCACTTTCTGCCATAAGGGTGATGTCATCTGCATATCTGAGGTTATTGATATTTCTCCCGGCAATCTTGATTCCAGCTTGTGTTTCTTCCAGCCCAGCATTTCTCATGATGTACTCTGCATATAAGTTAAATAAGCAGAGTGACAATATACACCTTTAGCATATATTTTTACTTCAAAAGAATATTTAACATAAGAAGCTTATTCCAGATAATTGAAGGAATAGTTTGGAAATTACATCTATCTTCCGAAACTGGTCAGTAATTTTGCCAGGAAAGGACTCAAGAGATTAAAAGGAAAAATTCCTTAATTTAAGATACATTAGAATTCTGAACAACTTTCTTTTTTTTTTTTTTTTTATATTTGCCCCAGGTAAGCATCCCATTACAATAGATTAAACCATAAAAAAAGCACACTACAGGTCTGCAATGTCTTAATCATTTAATATCATTTTTTAAAATTTAACAGCCCTCTTTAAAAATTGTTATTGAAGTATAGTTGATTTACAATGTAGTTTTAGTCAGGTATACAGCAAAGTAAATCAAACATATATATATATATATATATATATATATATATATACATACACATACATGAATCCATTCTTTTTTCTTTAAGACCCTTTCTGCATATAGGCCATTACAGAGTAGAGTTCCCTTGCCTACACAACAGGTTCTTATGTTATCTATTTTATCTATAATAGTGTATATATCAATTCCAGTTTCCCTTTGCTACACAAGTTTTTATTAGTTATGTATTTTATCTATAGTAGTGTATATATGTCAGTCCCAGTCTCCCGATATATCCCTCCCCTCACCTTACCCCTTCATAAGCATAGTTTGTTTTCTACATCTGTCATTTTACACCTGTTTTGTAAATAAGTTCATTGTACCCTTTTTTTTAGCTTCCACATATAAGTGATGCCACATATTTGTTTTTTTTTACTTACTTTTAAGTAAGAGAGTTGAAGTAGAAAACTTGACAAAGCCATTGTTAAAGTATGCAGTCACCACAATTCATTTTCCTTTCATGTGTTTACTAATATCAGTAGATTATTTTTGTCTGTTTTTATCTGGTTTTCCTGGCCTTGTCTCAGAAGAAGCAGCATATATAACCACAGTGAGAAGTATTCTATTTAAGACTAATCTTTAAATGCAGCGGATAGTGCTGTATTCCCCAGAAAGTGATAGAGAAAAAGATTTCACTTCATGTCTGTTTCGTACTTACCCTGTTGCCAATAAATATCCATGTTATCACTGGTTTTCTGAACGTAAGCGGCAACTGAGTTTGTTCTATTTATTCACTCCATGCAGTTGTAAAACAAACATTTTAAATCCATGAGACAATGTATTACTGTTTTCATTATTAAATCTGGAAACTATACATAATATTACTAGTAGTTTTAATGTTTATATCACTATAATCTTAATGTATTATTTAACATACAGCAGGAACACAAACTTTCTCTGAAAGAATATCCAACAGCATAATATCTATTATACTTGTTTCCAAAAAATGTTGCTTGACTCAAAATTATTACTCTATGTAAGATCACGAACATATAAGACTCTGCTTCTAGATTGACAAAATAAATCCATATGTCCATCGCATATCAATTCATTCATTTGTGTTTTTCTTGACTCACCCAAAGAAGGATAATGAACATTTAGAGATTTCACATGGAGATGCTACCCCATTTTTGTCATCTTTGACCAACAAATGTGCTTGTAAGATTATTTGAATACTTTTATCACATCAACTCTGCATTATTAGAAAACATTTTTTCAAGTGCTGACACCAGTCTTAAAAACAAAGTTTTATCAAATTAGTACACTTAATATGGGAATCATTAAGAGTATCTAAGCAGTGAATTTTGTAACCCTACTTTGATTCTCACTGGATTTAAACACATCTACTGGGAGATAGTGAAGGACAGGGCATGCTGCAGTTCATGGGGTTGCAAGGAGTCAGACATGATTTAGCGACTGAACAAAAACGACACATGAATATCCTTTTAATGAGAGGAACACCAAACCTAGTGGCAAATATGACATGGAGATTAAAAATATATATACTTAAAAGATGAGGTGTAATGTGGGAATTCATATGGCATTTTACGCTTCCAGAAATTGTAATTTCCTCTTAGCACAACAATCCCGGAGAAGGCAATGGCACCCCACTCCAGTACTCTTGCCTGGAAAATCCCATGGACGGAGGGCCTGGTGGGCTGTAGTCCATGGGGTCGCTAAGAGTCGGATATGATTGAGCGACTTCACTTTCACTTTTCACTTTCATGCATTGGAGAAGGAAATGGCAACCACTTCAGTGTTCTTGCCTGGAGAATCCCAGGGACAGGGGAACCTGGTGGGATGCCGTCTCTGGGGTCGCACAGAGTCGGACACGACTGAAGTGACTTAGCAGCAGCAGCAGCAGCACAACAATCCAATGTTTGATTTTTGCTTTAACTTTTCAGTGATTATATAAAAGAAGAGATATAATTGATGAGGTATTTTTTCCTTGGTTGTATTTGTAGTACTTAAGAAACTGTTTTGACTCACATCCAGTTTTGCAACTTTTCTCAGATAAACACAACTTTTCTCAGTTAAAGACAATTACTTATGGTACCTGTTAACTTTAATGCTAACTAGAACTTGCCTGCCAATGCAGGAGGCTTGAGACAGGGGTTCAGTCCCTGATTTGGAAAAGTTCCGTGGAGAAGGGCACAGCAACCCACTCTGGTATTCTTGCCTGTAGAATCCCATGGACTCAGGAACCTGGTGGGCTACGGTCTTTAGGGTCACAAAGAGTCAGATATGACTGAACTGACTTGGCACCCACACAAGAATTTTACATGTCTTAATTTAGAATTAAGTGAGAATTAACTTAATTTAGAATTAACTCTAGGTGAGTTCATAATAAACCTTTATTCATCAAAGGTCCTTTTCATTATCCCTTTCTCTAACAGAACCAGTTTTATCTAATACATTATTAAGTAGTTATGTCTCACAATTTTTATTAACCAAATACATCTATGCATTGATAAACATAAAAATTCTAATGCTACTTTATTCAATTGATTCAATTCTATCCAAGCAAAAATACTTGAAATTTTAGACTGTGAAGTCTTACACTTGCTAAACATTTAAATTACATGTTTAACTTCAATATTTATTAAATGTGGAAAAGAATACAGACTTATATTTTTTCCTTTGAAAACCCTGTGAAGAATTTTACTTACTTTGTCAGTTCACTCAATAACAATTTAGCATTAGGCAATGTGTTTTCTGAGAACAACATTGAAGCTAAAGTGACTGATTTCTTGCCATCATTTTGAGTAAAGTCTAGTGGACCTTATTTCAGGGATATAATCCCCATGTTACATAAATAAACAATGAGCTCTTTGCTTGCTTTTATAACACCCTTTAAAATGATACACCAGTGGAATATTGGAACATATGCTTTAAATTTAACACAAGGTTTCTTTTTAAGCCCATTTTAAATTGTATGATTGTTTAAAGAAAAATAGAAGTGGTAGAATTTTTGTACTATAGGTATTATGGTCATGGTATTGTCTGTGCAAATCAGTTGAGGAAAAAATAAATAGATGGCATTCAGAAGTTTTAAATATATATAAGTATTTGAATATATATCTCTATCCATTTATATGGATTTTCCACAACTGTTAGTGTTTGCATGACCAATAAATAAATCATGTATTGTTTGCTTATTTTACCAATTGATAGCCTATACTGTAGAAACCAAGCCAGATATAGATAAATATGTATTTTTTAATAATTTGAAAAATTCATCAACATTGTTTTGAAGTTTCATAAGTTAATTAAACATTACCATTAAAAATTGATTAGTGATCCTATTTCTCCTTGAAAAATATTTTCTTCATTCTGTACAGTACATTAAAACTGTAATGAATGCTGCTGTTTTCTGTTTTATTAACTGCCCAATTTTATCTTGTTAAAGTAATCATTGCAACATCAATAGCTAGAATATAATAGTTTCTAAAGAAAATTAGTTATAAACAACTTTATATTAAATCCAAAGAAGTAAATAATAATGTGAGAGTGATCTTCATTTTTTCTTGGGCAGTATTTAATTAACAGGAGACCATCTCCTTCCATGAACCCACTGTAGTCTTTTGAAACTGAATTCCTATAACAAATACTTTATAAGATTTTTAAAATTATGGGGGAAAGAAAGTACATAAAATAAATCTTGATGAATAGCTTTGATAGTAGTCAACAAGAAACTCTAATTCACAAGGGGTACAATGATATGGCATTTCTTGGAATATTTAATTATATATGTCAACTTTAAAAATTAAAATAATTATTTTAGTGATTATTTTCTTTTAAATTGCTTCTGTAACATTTTTACAAAGCCCTAACACCTAATTTTGACTGATGACCAAATGCTCTGATTGATTATGATTAAATATATTTTAAGAGAACATGAGGTCAGTAGAGGTGTTTTGATTTCAGTTCAGTTGAAAAAGTATACTCATTTTTATTGGCTATAAATCATTCACAAACAAAACTTCCAGATAATTCTTTGGAATTTTTTGCTTTATGCTTCTTAGTGTCAAGGTGCTCATGCTCAGTTTCTTTTTTTTTTTTTTTCCGTTTCTTAATACTGTACAACTCTTTGCAATCCCATGAGCTATAGCCCACTGGGCACCTCTGTCCATGGAGTTTTCCAGGAAAGAATACTGGAGTGCATAGCCATTGCCTCCTCCAGGAGATCTTCTTAACTCAGGAATTGAACTCACGCCTCTTATGTCTCTCATGTCTCCTGCATTGGCAGGCAGCTTCTTTACCACTATGCCACCTCAGAAGCTTCTTTGTCAAAATCACTGCCTAATGAATATTCTGATAAACTAGATGCTGTTTCAGAGTACTGAGTCACTCAGGAAATGACATAAATCTCCTCAGTAAGTTAAATGAGTTCAGAAATCATGAAAAACTTTTGAAATATAGTCCCAAGCATTTTTGAAAGTCTGTGGATATCTATTTCATTGATTGAGACTGGGTAATGTAAAGAAAAGGGTAATCAATTATTTTAGTTCTAGTTCTTTGGCCAAAAAAATATCTCTTCTTACTTGTTATTTATTAACTGATATTTTTATCATGGATGGTTCACAGTTGGCCAAACATATTGAGAATATTTTTTCTTATTGAGACAATGACCTCATTGGTAGTTTACAGCTATACAGTAATATACAGAGCTGTTTTGTATTTTTAAAAATCTGAAAATTATACTAATTCATAACACATGCTATATAGCTTTATGACCAATTCTGGAGGCTCTTACACATACCTTAATGTATGTGAAGAATACTATATTCAAATAGATTTTTTTTGTTGTGTTCTTTTAGAAATATCATTTGAATATCTCCTGAAATTTTTGTATACTTCAGGATGCAAATCTTTTTTCTAAAATTATACTAACCCACATATGCTCTTAAGTATGTATCATCTTGCCATGAATTGGAACATTTGTAAGTGATCATTTAAAACTCAATGAAAGAAATGATAAAGATTGTAAGGATAGAAACAGCAGCAAGTTTTCAAAGGAAAACTAGATGAAAAATAAGTTGGTAAATTTAAATAGTTTCACTTCTGAGAAAAATATCTAAGTATAATACACAGCATGATGAATCTCTGTAGAGAGAACCACCTCCTCTCTAGCGTGGGTACTTTGCTGAGTGACACTTCAGTGGAAGAGGGGAAAGCTCCTATTTATGTTTAACTTTGTTTAAAAAACAGCAAAGCTCTGTGACTAATATAGAAATGCTCTGAAAAGATCTAGTTCAATTTCATGAAAAAAAAAAAAATAGAACAAAAAACTTAAAAAAAAACACATCAATGAATAGCATGTCCTAGTTGCACTTGTAAGAGGAACAAATGAATGGAAAGATTTTTTTGTAGTTTTATAATATAAGAGAAAGCCAATATGGGACCTTAGGTATTGACTGCTATGTAGTACATATTTTTAAAATTAAGGTCACTTAAATTCATGTTACTGATCCTTGCCTTTCTCCATGCTGTTTATTTTTAGACCCTTGCAATTCGGAATGGCATGGAAAAAGTACTGTATCAATGTTGCTAATTCTGACTTTCTTTGATCTTATTGCTTACAATCTGTGAAATTAGTCACAGAATTCCAGAATTGTTTTCACTTAATCTAATTCATAATTCTAACTTTTGAAGCACTCCAGTTTCATTAATCCAGGATTATTCTTTCCATCATTAGCTTTCATTTCAACCATTGCTCTCTTTCATCTATACTCTCTCCATCATGCTCAGTTTTAGTGTTTTCATTGATTTCATTTCTTCTGCCTTCAAACATGGAGAGATCTCTTAACATGAATGCACTGTTATGTATAATTCTCCCTCTTCTAAACATCGAACACATCTCTCCTTGTTTTAGAGACAAAGTTTTCCAGTTAGATGCTTCCATTATCTTATTCTTGCAAATCTTATATTAATCCAACACCCAAAATGTGATAGCTTTTCTCAAGTTTACATGGAAATCCCTTTAAATTTTATTTTGTATTAGTCAGCTTAGGCCACCAAAACAAAAAACAAACAAACAAGCAAAACACAGACCAGGTGACTTAAATGAAGAAATTTATTTTCTTACAATTCTGGAGGCTTGGAAGTCCAAGACCAGAGTACTAGCACAGTGTGGTTCTGGTGAAGACTTTCTCCCTGCCTTGCTGATGGCTCTCTTCTTGTTTTGTTCTCACATGGCCAGAGGAGAGAGACAGAAAGCTCTCTGGTGTTTCTTTCTATAAGACACTAATCCCACTATGAGGCCTCAACCTCATGACTCACTGGAACCTAATTATTTCCCAAAGACCTCATCTCCGAATACCATCATACTAGCTTCAACTTCAGTATAAATTGTTTTTGGTAGGGGGACACATTTCAGTCTATAGCAACTTTACTGAAGCATTTAACATTCACTGATTCATATCTCTTAAGTACAGGATCTGTGTTTAACTTCATGACACCTCACCAATGCATCTTCATTTGTTTTCTCTATCAAAAATTCAGTAGGGTCATAGGTTCATAACAGGCATCACATTTGCAGATTATGGGAAATTTGGAGGTGTAGTATGCTATTAGAAGGCTATCTTGTAAGTTGGACAAAAGTAAGGATAAAAATAGAGTTCAGTGCAGCTAACAGCTAGAGTATGGTTGGAGGATTATGAGGCTTATCAGCACATGTCAGAAAGATGTTGGGATTTTAGTTGCAGGAAGTCTGAATATTAGTCAATAATGTGATGTGACTGCCAAAGTGCAAATGCAATTTTAAGCTACTTTACTCAGCACACAGCTTCCAAAATAAGGGAGATAAAACTTCACTCTATTCTGTATCAAACTACAAAGCACTGTTACATTAAATTTTGGGTGTCACATATTCAATAATACATATTAAGGTGAATCAAAATCATGCCTTATGAGTATCTTCTCTGGAAATACAACTGTTTCAGCCTAAATAGAAACCAACTTGAAAGCCAAAGCCTCAGATTCCTCAAAACCTGGAATATAATGCTACCCCAGATAAAAATAATCCCTGTTCTCCTGGAAAAACAGTGACTCATCTAAATATATAATCATCTAGGGATATAAGAAATAGTCAAACTTGTATTTGTCAAATTTAAATAACAGCTATCACTTTTTCAATATCACATTGCATCAAAAATATTTCAAACTTAATTTAAGCCATATCACTGTCAGTGTCTCAGTCATCACTAATGCTATTTGCATGCCATCTAACGAGTCATTACCATTTTCAAGTTATTCGAAATATTTTATATTTTGAAGTTAAAGTTTTCATTAGAAATTTTTATTTCAGGTCACAATTAACTGTACATTCATTCCTTTCTTTAGTCAGCAAATGCATTTTAGCCTGGCAATCAGGCACTGTTGTAGGTAAGAGGATTGATTCAGTGAGCAGAGTAACAAAATCCAGTCCTTGCACTCCTATAATTTGCATAACAAGAGAACAATTAGTTTCTCATTCATTGCTTAAGTGTATATTTTTCATTCCCACAGCACACACATTTCTCCATTGAATTTTTGAAGTGGTCTTTAAAATGTGTCATTACAAAGTTATAGAAGCAAATTTTACTTCATTCCTGGACTCATTATTAAACTGTGTTAAAGCAGTTTGCTATTCTTTTTAATGGTTGACCTCTGTAGGCATCCAAAACAGAAATTGATTCAAGCTCTCAAAGACTGATGTGTCTTCTTCAAACAGAACTTTTAACATTAAAGAATCCTAAAGAGGCCCAGCACAGTCTGACTCCTTTGTTCTGAGGGGCAGTCTTAGGGGAAAAAAAATTACCTCATGTTCAAACAAGCATGATACTTAATGAACCTTAAAAGGGGGGCATTTGGTACTCAAAGGTGCAAATATCTATTTAAAAATTAGATAATCCCTAAAAATATAATGTACAGCATGGCTACTGTAGTTAATAATACTATACTGTGTATTTGAAAGTTACTAGGAAAGTAGATCAGAAGAAAAAAAAATTGTTACTTTATGTGGTGATAACTACAATATATACATACATTGAGTCTTTATGCTGTATGCCTGACTTTGTTATATGTCGATTACACATCAATTAAAAGAAAGGGCTGTGGCAAGATGAAATTTTTGCTGCTCCAAAGAGCCAATGTTTGGATGGCAGATTGCAACTGTTTAAGTTTATCTGAATAATATTGTATTAACTATTCCTATTTTTTAATGATAGAGATAACTCATTAAGTATGCTATCTCTGCATATGGTACTAGCGAACCTTTAATTCCCTCTGAATTCTAACTTATTACATAATTTTTAACTTGGGAAGGAACTTGGAAATGATTCGATCATTGACAGTCAATGCCATGATCTGAGGGAGAGGGAGTTTGGGAAGGAGGTTCCTAATCTAACTGTCTTTGGTCTGTGAGATAGGGCACTGTTATGAGATTATACTTTTCATGCCGAACATGGGAAGGGGCCATCAGCTGAGATCTACAGTAATCTATTCAGAAATTTCAACAAAAAGACACTGGAGAGGAGCCCAAGTTCCCTTTGCTAATACACACCACCACCTGTGATGTGTCACAATGGTCATTCAAACTAACGTTGCTCTTGTAACAACCCAGAAGCTGCTCTTTCCTTCTGTTTCAGCTATCTAATATTTTGGTCAAAAATTTGTAGGAGGCAATGCAATGAGTGTAGAATAGTTGACCTCAGTCTGAATCCATTTCTCTAATTACTAGTCAGGTGGTCTTGCACAAGGATATAATCTTTCTAAACATTAATTTTATGAATAAAGTGGAGAAAATAGTTTCCATCTTGCTGGGTTGTTGCAGTTGTAAGCTTATCAGTTCAGTTCAGTTCAGTTCAGTTGCTCAGTCATGTCCAATTCTTTGTGACCCCACGGACAGCAGAATGCCAGGCCTCCCTGCCCATCACACTCTCCCTGAGTTTACTGAAACTCATGCTCATTGAGTCGATGATGCCATCCAACCATCTCATCCTTTGTTGTCCCCTTCTCCTCCTGCCCTCAATCTTTCCCAGCATCAGGGTCTTTTCAAATGAGTCAGCTCTTTGCATCAGGTCGCCAAAGTATTGGAATTTCAGCTTCAATATCACTCCCTCCAATGAATATTCAGGACTGATGTCCTTTAGGATGGACTGGTTGGATCTTGCAGTTCAAGATTATATATATAAGATAATATATGTATATATATATATATGTGTATGTGTGTGTGTGTATGTGTGCAATATGCATGTATATTTATGTATAATATACATGTACAATATATCAGATCAGTCGCTCAGTCATGTCCGACTCTTTGCAACCCCATGAATTGCAGCACGTCAGGCCTCCCTGTCCATCGCCAACTCTCGGAGTTCACTCAGACTCACGTCCATTGAGTCAGTGATGCCATCCAGCCATCTCATCCTCTGTCGTCCCCTTCTCCTCCTGCCCCCAATCCCTCCCAGCATCAGAGCCTTTCCAATGAGTCAGCTCTTCACATGAGGTGGACGAAGTACTGGAGTTTCGGTTTTACATTCATTCCTTCCAAAGAAATCCCAGGGCTGATCTCCTTCAGAATGGACTGGTTGGATCTCCTTGCAGTCCAAGGGACTCTCAAGAGTCTTCTCCAACACCACAGTTCAAAAGCATCAATTCTTCGGGGCTCAGCCTTCTTTACAGTCCAACTCTCACATCCATACATGACCACAGGAAAAACCATAGCCTTGACTAGACGAACCTTTGTTAGCAAAGTAATGTCTCTGCTTTTCAATATGCTCTCTAGGTTGGTCATAACCATCCTTTCAAGGAGTAAGAGTCTTTTAACTTCATGGCTGCAGTCACCATCTGTAGTGATTTTGGAGCCCAGAAAAATAAAGTCTGACACTGTTTTCACTTTTTCCCCATCTATTTCCCTTGAAGTGGTGGGACTGGATGCCATGATCTTGGTTTTCTGAATGTTGAGCTTTAAGCCAACTTTTTCACTCTCCACTTTCACTTTCATCAAGAGGCTTTTGAGTTCCTCTTCACTTTCTGCCATAAGGGTGGTGTCATCTGCATATCTGAGGTTATTGATATTTCTCCCGGCAATCTTGATTCCAGCTTGTGCTTCTTCCAGTCCAGTGTTTCTCATCATGTACTCTGCATATAAGTTAAATAAACAGGGTGACAATATACAGCCTTGACAAACTCCTTTTCCTATTTGGAACCAATCTGTTGTTCCATGTCCAGTTCTAACTGTTGCTTCCTGACCTGCATACAAATTTCTCAAGAAGCAGATCAGGTGGTCTGGTATTCCCATCTCTTTCAGAACTTTCCACAGTTTATTGTGATCCACACAGTCAAAGGCTTTGGTATAGTCAATAAAGCAGAAATAGATGTTTTTCTGGAACTCTCTTGCTTTTTCCATGATGCAGCAGATGTTGGCAATTTGATCTCTGGTTCCTCTGCCTTTTCTAAAACCAGCTTGAACATCAGGAAGTTCACGGTTCACATATATATATATATGTACATATATGATTATACATGTATAAACAGTACACTTGCATATACATAGAGAGAGGGTCTAAGTGTCATAGAGTCATAAGACATGGCTTCAAAGTAGTCAAGACATTAAGAAAAGCAGAAAATTGTGGTATTTCATGGTTGCAACATCTTCAGATGCTTGGCAAATTCTACTTTCAAATCCTACTGCTCTAGAGTGTCGATGCAGAGATTTCTTCACTTGAAAATGTGACCTGACCAAATTGTGCTATCATAAAGGATTATCACATGGACCTGAAATATCAGTTGGTTTGCTGAGAACTAAAGAAGCACTATGTTCCTGTTGGAACGAAAGGGGATAGGTGAAGATGACTATTATGGCTCAAGTATCTCTGCAGGAAATAGAGTGTGTTTTTCTTGATTTTCCATGATGCAGTTCCCTTATTCTCTATTTAATGTAAACTCTCCCAGTAGAATTCTAAACCTAAAGATAAAATACGTATACTGGATACCCTAGGTATGATTACTATGAAGAAAATGATTTCAAACATATATCACCCATTGGAATTGTTGATGAGGGAGTAGAAATGGTAAAATGAGGAGTTACAAGTATGTAATAGTAATATCCCCCCAAATAATTAATGCATGCTGGGTAGAGGATTGACTTGTGATGAGAAAAAAACAAGCAGAAAGAAAAGGACAGAGACTCTGGTGCTGTTAGAAATAACGTGTGCAATATTTTTGCAACAATATATGTACTCTAGAACATTTGCTAAGAAACTTTGAGAGCAAGTTCATGAGTATGTGTATACAAGATATAAAATAAATATTGCAGCAACCTTGTGGTTAAGAAACATGATGGAATATTCAGTCATTGATATAGCAAGTATTTTTTGAGCTTGTGTCATGTTCTAGTCATTGTAGGCACTGGAGACAAAGAGATGAAAAAACCCTTGATTTGAGAGAGCACACAGTGAATAACTGCAATATTATGGCATATGGCTTCAATGTTAGCATTTAAGGTATAATTTAAAAATATATATATTCTCACCTTTCAATTGTTATTGTTAACTAGCAAACTTTTGTAAGATCTAGTGCTATGCGTTCCAGCTTTAACATTTTTTTTTTCTCAAAAATTATAATCTAGTGACCTGTTTTGGTGCTTCCTGCTTTCACACTGGGGGAGGGATGAGTAGCCAAGATATAAAGAAGGTTATAGTACATAATTAGTATCCCTTATAGCTATGAGCTTATGTTGTATACTTTATATTTCTTGGTTTTAATTATTTTTTACCCTATAGATAAACTATTAGACTCTAATAAGAATACTTTAGTATTGGATGAGATGAATCAGAAAATTGACTATAAGAACAACAACAACCACAAATAAGAACAAGCAGCACATTTCTAGTACACCTTTAATATACTAGGATCTTTCCTCCACTTGGAATAGACCATTTACCTACACTAATTTTTTTTTTTAAACATGTCTGTGAGGCTGTCAAATAACATTGCAGTGAGAAATGTCAGCTTCAATAATTAGGACAGTGTTGTTGTAGATACAGGAAGTTGAATATCACTCAATAAATATGGGGAAGCAGAATTTGTATCAATTACCACCCAAGGGGCCTTCCACAATCTATTGTGCTTTTGCTGGAGGAGCATTTGTACCCTAGAGTGTGCTGTCAGCACCCTGCTATTTCATAAGGAAAACTGGCCTGTGCACAGCCATGTGAGACATTCATCTGTAGGAATGTGAGTTTAGAGGATGCTGCAAAATTCAGAGCTGACTCACTTACCTTAGTACAGATGTTCACCTCTACTTCGGTTAAAGTCATCTCTAGCAACAGATGAAAGAAATAATTACAACACACCCCATATTTATTTTATAGGGAGAGGATTAACATACAAATTCACCTTCCCCTTTGAAATTTTCTTTTACACAGATAGATCCCCGCAGGCACTTAGGAGATAGAAACTGTATCTACAAATAAAAAGGGAATGAGGAAATTAAGGTTGTTATCAGAAAAGTGCAATCCCAAACTCCTCTCTAAGTAAATGCTATTGAAAATTCAATGAGGAAAATCTAGATAGCATCATCAATTCTGTCTGTTTCTGTTGGGAGCCCCACTTTGGTCTTTCCACATTGAGTCATTAAGGATACTGACTATTAAAAAGGCACAGCACAGGGGAGTCATTTGGCTCCGACACACTCATCTTGGCCCTTGTCTTTGCTGTTCTCTCCCAGCATTTAACATGAACACCCAGGCTGCTTCTGTGGAAACAGGATCTTTGATGACATTTTCACTTGTGACTGTGCTGCTTCTCATTTGAAGTTGTAACCAGTTATGTCAGCAGTCACTCTCCCTGATAGAAGAAAACTCTCCAATAGTTGAGTCTCCTCATCTTTCCAGGCACCTTTCAGTGCAGGCTGCTTTGGGAGACCTGCAGTTGGATGTGTCCCAATATATCTTTACCTCATTTGTGATACCATTTGCCATAGCCATGAGCAAATGGTACATATTTCTAGTGCACTGAAAAGCAGAAAAGAGGCAGAGGGAGAGAGGAATAAATTAATACTCAAACCTCAATTCTTCATTATAGTCAAGCATTGATTAATAACCTATTGGACTCGAGGCTTTGCAAAGAAATTTAACAGCTCACTGCACTATGTTCCATAGCTTTACTGATAACCAAGAAATGGGGCAGAATGGAAGACATTTCACCCAGAAAATATAGGGAAAAATAAATTAAATGATAAAATTCAACATTTTTCTTTCTTACAAGCCAAGGGTTAAGTATATCTGATAAAAATTCACATTCAACCAGCTGTCCTTAGTAATGAGAAAAGATAAATACACAATGGGAAAACCTGTCCAGTGCCATATGACAGATGGATGGATAGATAGCTTGGAGAAGCAGAGCTGTTTGTTGTTAAGTAGACAATTTTAAGCTCTTCACATAGTTTTAATCATTTTAAAAAGTCCACATGATCACCTGTCTTGAGTGTTTATTTTCCTTGTGAAGGTCCTGGCAGTGCCGAGTAGATATTTTCTAGGAAAGTATTTTCTGTGTATACATACCTGTGGTCCCCTGTTTTATATTTTAAAATTATGCCACCTATGGAAATTAAACATTAAGAAGACAATCATCTTTAACCAAATATATATGACTTAAATTACCAAGACAAAACAATATTTTTCCAGAATAGAAACTGAAATTTTAATTTAAGCAATAGTATATCAGATAAAAATATTTCAGACAAATATCCTTTATTGTGAAACTACTATGTCCCACAACCTTAGCTATTCTACATAAATTATCTCACGTTTTCAAAAGAATCCTACCTGGCAGAGCATAGCAATAATGGTTAGATGAGTAAATTAACATTTCAAAGGTTGAACTTGTTTAGTCACTCAGTCTTGTCCTACGCTTTGGGACCCCCATGGACTGCAGCTCTCCAGGCTCCTCAATCCATGGGATTTTCCAGGCAAGGTTACTGGAGTGGGTTGCCATTTCTTGCCCCAGGGGATCTTCCTGACCCAGGGATCAAGTCCGTGTGTCCGCATCTCCTACATTGCAGAGGGATTCTTTAGCAGTGAACCACTGGGGAAGCCCAAAGTTTGAATAAAGTCCTACATAACTCTCACAGTTATCAAGTTACAAAACTTGGATTTGAATCTTCTTTCAAATTTTACTCCACTGCTGTATGATGACACAGACACAGGAAAGATTACCACTGATTTCCGAGGGAATTCTGTGGATTAAACTGCAGGATACCCAAATCTGAATATTGTTAAATATAGTTGATTGTGTCATCATATATATCACCTAATTTAATATTTACAGGAATCCATTTGATATGATAATTTAATTTATCAAGATTAGCCGACATTTTCATTTAAAAATAAATAGAATTGGTATAGAACTTAGACCTACTAAGATCCAAAGACATGTCTTCTAACTACTGGATTTTTCTATTAAATATAAATTGTTAGAAGTTGCTTGAATAGTTCTTGAAGCGTGTTTTTCTTTCTTTCACATAAAACCCAGTTTATTCAGAACTCATGCCAGGCAAAATCGTGAAATGTAGAAGTTCCTATTTCAGGGTTTTCTCTCTCCTGCCAGTATCCCTTTCCCTTTATCTTGTTTCTCTACTCATTTTTTCCAAAGCTCTATTCTATTTCTTGTTTCATTCCACTAGTCCACTAAGATGATAGTTGATAAAAGATTAAGGCTCTGCATCTCCCAGGGTATTTATATTTTCATGGGGGTCTCTTACTGATCAAAAAAGCCTCCAAGATGCAGAGGAATAAATTCTAAAGGTAACAGGCGGGAGAGATATGGGGAGAGATATTTTTAGATAGGAGCATCTGGCTTGCCCCTCTAATCACATCCCATAAGCTGCCTACTCCATTTATTTGTAAGACCTTGGCTTTGCTGTTTACAGTGAGAAGGTTTTCTGTAATTGCACATGCTTTTTCAAAGGTTTGAATCCTGTCTCAGAGATGGTGTGATATTGGTACCTCAGTGTTTATTTTCTCTCCTAGTTCCGCAGTTTTGATGACTGAAACAAATTCTAAAAGCCTTTTTAATGATGATGTAAGGCCTTGAACAAAATGAAAATCTGTTGTTTTAGCATATTTGGAAGAGAATAATTCAGCTGTCACAGGATGAAAGACTTGTCTGGAAATGCCATCTTTCCTTCAATGTGTTATGATGCACACCTAAAAGGGAAATACCATTTTGTACAAATGTTAGAGTCCTCTAAGATACAAAGAAAAGAATGTATAATAAAACACCCAGCAAGCTTTTGTCACCTCACCTGCAGAATTCTCTCTTTAAAGCATATTTAGTCAAGCTAGTACACATACTTGTTTTATCAACTGAAAGAACTGAAAAGATTAAGAAAAAGTGTTTCTTTCTTTTAAGCACTGATTTAGCATATATATTAGATTAAATTTGGTGCACTCACATGGTAATTTTATATGCAAAAATAGGCACCCTACTGGGTAGTTTCAAACCTAAAATGCTGAATAATTTTCAAAAAGGTTTAGTAATTAAGTGTGATGATAATGCATTAAAAATAGAAGAAAATTAAAGGAGGATTTCAAACACATTCTTGAAGTGAGGGAAGTTGGGGAAACAAGTTGAAAACCTTGGCCTTCATTTGGTCAGTTAATTAATATCCTGGAATTTAACTGAGTATATCTTGACCAAATGTGAACATTTGCCAGTCATTTTAATATTTGTGTAAAAATATTGGGTATTTACCCATTTCCTGCTTTACATTATTCACTTTTCCAAAGATTGTAAGGATGATTTTGTATTATGGAGCTTGCAATTAAAAATAAGCTGCTGCTGCTGCTGCTACTAAGTCGCTTCAGTCATGTCCGACTTTGTGCGACCCCATAGACGGCAGCCCACCAGGCTCCCCCGTCCCCGGGATTCTCCAGGCAAGAACACTGGAGTGGGTTGCCATTTCCTTCTCCAATGCATGAAAGTGAAAAGTGAAAGTGAAGTCGCTCAGTTTTGTCTGACTCTTAGTAACCCCATGGACCACAGCCTACCAGGCTCCTCCATCAGATTTTTCCAGGCAAGAGTACTAGAGTGGGGTGCCATTGCCTTCTTCCGAAATATAAGCTATTTAGCACCATAATTTATTTTTCTGCATCACTATATATACTCAAGAATGAAACAGAGGCATATAAACAAGGATTCTAAATATTCATACAAATTCTGCGTTTCAACCTCCTTCCAAAAGCAGGCATGTATAATTTGAGGAGTAAAAGGGCAAGATGTCATTGTGATAACTCATGTAACAACTGATTTTCTTTTTCAGAAGTCCTTAACTGTTATTTAGATTTCCTGGTCAACATTCATCAACAACAGTTCATTACATTTCTACTTTAGTTTAAAAGTGAACTGATAAACATGTTCTCCTCCAAAAAGTATTTCTCCAGAATCCCGTTTATGTCAGTGTCATCACTGTTCTCTGAATCATACAACTTCGACTTTGAAAAGTATGTTTGAAAGTCCTTTAGCCTCCAGAGTCCAAAATTTTTAACTGCTGTTGTTATTGTCAATTCTACTTCTGTAGTATCTGTCACACTGATTTTCCCCATTTAAAAAATTCCTTACTATATTTTACTTCCCTGTAGTTTAGAGGCTTTCCAGGTGGCTCAGTGGTAATGAATCCACCAGCCAATGCAGGAGACACAGAAGACATGGGTTCTATTCCTGGATCGGGAAGATTCCCTTAGAGAAGGAAATGGCAACCTACTCTAGTATTCTTGCCTGGGAAGAACACTGGAGTGGGTTTAGATCATTCTAGTAACTCCTGGACTTTTCTCTTCACCCAATGTTTCATGTTCAGTCCTCCAACTATTGAAGACAGATTTACTTTGCTAAAGACTACCTTTAATTATGTCAGCCTTCTTGTAGAGCAGAAACCAACACAACATTGTAAAACAATTCTCCTCCAACTAAATATTTGAAAAAAAATTAATTGCATCAATATTTTGTTCTTTAAACTATTTAAGGATTTATGCTCATATTTCCTATGACAATTATATTCTGCCTTGTACTCCACTAATCTGCATGCTTGTCATAACATTCATACTTGGGAATACTTTTTGGAGGAGAACATGTTTATCAGTTCACTTTTAAACTAAAGTTTATTTTTTTTTACAGTGAAGTTTATACTAGCAACTATTGCCTCTGACTTTTGGTTTCCTTATCTGTAAAGTGGCTATTTTGACAGATAAGTAAGGTAATACTTTGTGAAAGTACTTTAGAATAGGTCCTTACTTTACCTCTAAGACATCAGAGATTGATGTAAACAAAATGAAAATTGAGATAAGTTGTTTGACCTTGAATATTCTGGCCTTTGTACACTTCCCTGCTGCCATGCCTATCAGCTAACTTCCAAAGAGATGGTTCACAGCAAGGCAAGGTTGTAAATGAGTACAGTTGAACTGTTGTTGCTGTTGTTGTTTAGTTGCTAAGTCGTGTCCGACTGTTTCACTATTTCATGGGCTCTAGCCAGCAAGTCTCCTCTGTCCATGGGATTTCCCAGGCAAGAATACTGAAGTGAGTTGCTGTTTCCTTCTCCAGGGCATCTTCCCAACCTAGGATCAAACCCTGTCTGCTGCATTGGCAGGAAGATTCTTTACCAATGAGCCACCAGGGAAGCTCACAGTTGAATTATATGCCCTAAAATCAACTTAGTCAATATTACTTGATTAACATTGCATGTCCTTATGCTAAAATGTGACATCTTAACTAATTTTTCTTTAAAAATTAAGGAAGCTATTTGTAATAAGGATGAAAAATGCATGGCAAAAATATAGCACATTTTTTTCAACATATTTTGTGCAAGGCATATAGTGGCTTCATTTTTCAGAAAAGTGTACATTTTTGGAGCTTTTCTTGGAAGATTCATATTAACTACATATTATCCCTTTTGAGCTACTAAAATTCCATTCGAAATTATTTCTAAAAAATAGAATTTGTGGTAAAGTAGAAATAGAAGAGATATTTTGCCATAAAATCCATAAAGATTTTATAGTTTTGAGAAGGCCAGTGATTCCTTGATTGCCCAGCTTTCACTAGATTTTATAATTTAGGATTACATATTTAAGGCCTTTTTATGTTTTCTTTTTGATCATTATTACTGTTAAATACTCAGTACCATAGTGTGCACTCTTTTCACAGGTTTCCTGACTTTGCCAAATATTCTTAAGGCAGCAAATTAGAAGTATGCTGCTGTTGCTAAGTCACTTCAGCCCTGTCCAACTCTGTGCGACCCCATAGATGGCAGCCCACCAGGCTCCCCCATCCCTGGGATTCTCCAGTGGAGAATCTGGAGTGGGTTGCCATTTCCTTCAATGCATAAAGTGAAGTCTCTCAGTCATGTCGACTCTTAGCGATCCCATGGACTGCAACCTACCGGGATCCTCCATCCATGGGATTTTCCAGGCAAGAGTATTGGAGTGGGGTGCCATTGCCTTCTCAGAAATTAAAAGTATACTGTGTCAAAAATATAATGATATAATATTCTTTATATTTTCATATGTAAATATATTAAACTCATGATATCATATCATTGAATATATTATGCACTGTAATGTTCACTCATGCTCCTAATTACTGATCTAATTATACAAATGTTTCAGGAGCATCTAATTTGTACTCAGATGCTCACCACTCTAATCATTTAATAATCTTTACTTAACATTTTATATCTTTATGGTAATATGTGATCCCTAAATTTTCCATATGTTTTAAAATTAAGGAGATAGTTGCATTACAGGAAGATTTATAGAGGAATATAGAATACACATTGATATGTATTTGGTGTAAGAAATATAGTGGCTCAGTTGTTGAAAAATATTGTGGTTTTGAGCAGTTCTTGAATTATTTATAATAAGTACTATTTTAAACATGCTTAATAATTTTCAAAGTGATTTAATAGTCATTATTTTATTAGCTTCTCACAATTGCCCTAAGATGTAGACACAGAATCATTATTATTATCTAATCTGCCTGTGAGAAGAATAAATCACTGAGTTTTCAAAAGACAAACCCAGGGTCCTGCAGTTTCTGTTCAGGAAAACAAAGACTCACATCCAATTCATTAGTCTCTGGGATTCACATTTTTACATCATCTGAAGCAGATTTTCTGGCCCACATAGTGCCATTCAGATAAAGAGTCTCCTTTTCTTCCTTCCCCTACCCACACACAGTAATTGATTAAAGTCTCCACATATCTTATATTAGTAGTTAGAAAATGTATATATATATATATACCAAGAGTCACTTTTCTTTTAATACAAAGCTTAGTGATAGATATGGATAAGTACACAGGTCCTTTGAGTATAGAGATCTATATCAATCTCTAGGAGTCTCCAGAGATAGTTATGACGTGACAAGCCTATAGTCAATTTCAAAAAAAGTTTTCAAAACCTTAGAGTAATGGTATTTGAATCTAATGGAGGTAATTTTCATATAATTTCAAAATTTCTAAGTTAAGTAAACTGAAATTTTCATGGAACAAGAATTGTCACTAGGGAAATTACTGGCAGTGATGGAACAGAGAAATGTCAGTTCTTTATGATTTCTACAATCCTTTATTATATATCTAGACAGTTTAGGTTAGAACACCCGAATAATCTTCATTAATTTTCTTCTATTGATCCATTTCAAATAACAACTGTGCCTATGACCAATAGAGACCCTGCAATAAATCCCATGAGGGCCCAGTGGGGAATGGGGAATAGGTAAAGGATGGAGTTGACTAGAAAAGGAGCAAAAACATGCCATTATGCAGTACAAACCATTTGAAATGTAAAGGTAACAATCTGACTTATGAGTTATTCAGTTTTCAAATTCATTTAAAGGAGTATTGTCAGTACCAGTTCTAATATGAATCAGTACTATTTTAGTGTATTGTTTAATGTAAAAGAGGTGTGCTTCTCGAATTAAGCTAACAGGTAGGAAAAATTCAGACCCCTTAGAGGTTTTTTTTTTTTTTCCTTCTGTTTGTAAATTTGATATAATAAAGGAAACAATATATCAGTGCCAAGCACGGAAGGCTATGAAGTTACTAGCACTTCTCTGTTCTTCAAAGTTTGCTCTCCAGCATAGTTAATCCATTACCTCAGAGGCCAGCTTCTCTAGGGTTCTCTATTTTGTTCCATTGGTCTATTATGCCAATCTCACAGGTTTTGAACATGACACTATGCACTATACATTCCATGGAATTCTCTAGGTCAGAATACTGGAGTGGGTAGCCTCTCCCTTCTCCAACGGATCATCCTAACCCAGGGATGGAACCCAGGTCTCCTGCATTGCAGGCAGATTCTTTAACATCTGAGCTATCAGGGAAGCCCTTGAAAGTGGCTCAGTCGTGTCTGACTTTGCCATCCCATGATCTAGACAGTGCATGAAATTCTCCAGGCCAGAATACTGGAGTAGGTAGCCTTTTCCTTCTCCAGGGGATCGTTCCATACCTTTATAATAAATCTTAAAATCAGATATTCTAGCCTTCAAACTTTGTTCTTTTTTTCCAAAATTGTTTGCCCTATTCTATATCCTTTGCATTTTCATGTGAATTCTAGTATCGTCTTGTCAATTTCTTTAAAGAATGCTGAAGGAATTTGTTAAGGATTGCATTATATATACAGATCAATTTGAAAAAAATTGACATATTTGTAATATTGAGTCATTCAAACAATAAATATATTTCTCCATTTACTTGGATGTTCTTTACTTTTCTCAGTAATGCTTTTTATTTTTCAATGTACAGTTTTTACATATATTTTGTCAGCTTTTTCCATAAATATTTTTAAATGTTCTTTTAGATAATAATGGGTTTTCCCTGGTGGCTCAGAGGTAAAGAATCTGCCTTCAGTACAGGAGACTCGGGTTCACTCCTTGGTCAGGAACATCCCCTGGAGGAGCAAATGGCAACCCACTCTAGTATTTCTGCATAGCAAATTCCATGGACAGAGGACCTGATGGGCTACAGTTCATGGGGTCACAAAGTGTTGGACCCTACTGAGTGACCAACACTACTTTTCACTTAGATAACAATGCTTTTTAAAAATGTCATTGTCAATTGCTGGTTACCAGTATGTGTGTGCAGGCATACTAAGTCATTTCAGTCATGTCCAACTCTTTGACATGTAGATCACCAGGCTCCTCTGTCCATGAGATTCTCTAGGCAGGAATACTGGAGTGGGTAGCCATTTCCTGCTTCAGGGGATCTTCCTGATGCAGGGATAGAACCCATGAACCCATGTCTCATTGGCAGGTGGGTTCTATACCAGTAGTACCACCTGGGAAGCACGGTTACCAGTATATAGAAATACAGCTGAACTTTGTGCATCTTGTATCCAACTACCTTGTCAAACTCTCATGTCAGTTCTAGTAGCTTTTTGGATTATTCTATTAAATTTTCTTCCTAGACAATTATGTCATTTATGAATATGCAGAGCATTACATCTCCAAACCTTCTTCAAACTGAATGCTTTAAATTGCTTTTTCTTGCCTTGTTGCCCTGGAAGGACTCTCCACTATATTAAATAAAAATGGTAACACTGGACATTCTTACATTTTTCTGAACTTAAGAGGAAATATTTAGCCTTTTCATCAGTAAGTATGTCAGGTTTTGTTTTAATCAGTAATGCATGTTGGACTTTATGTTTGTATGTATGTGGGTGGGTCAGTTTGGTTAAAATAATGAATTAAAATGATTGATTGTTGTACTTAACCTTAGGAGAAAAGTCAAGAACTCATTAAACTGTTCAGTTCCGTTCAGTCACTCAGTTGTTTCTGACTCTTTGGGACCCCATGAACAGCAGCCCACCAGGCCTCCCTGATCATCACTAACTCCTGGAGTCTACCCAAATCCATGTCCATTGAGTCAGTGATGCCATCCAACCCTCTCATCCTCTGTTGTCCTCTTCTCCTCCTGCCCTCAATCTTTCCCAGCATCAGGGTCTTTGCAAATGAGTCAGCTCTTAGCATCAGGTGGCCAAAGTATTGGAGTTTCAGCTTCAGCATCAGTCCTTCCAATGAATATTCAGGACTGATTTCCTTTAGGATGGACTGGTTGGATCTCCTTGCAGTCCAAGGGACTCTCAAGAGTCTTCTCTAACACCACAGTTCAAAAGCATCAATTCTTCAATGTTTAGCTTTCTTTATGGTCCAACTGTCACATCTATACATGACTACTGGAAAAACCATAACCTTGACTAGATGGATCTTTGTTGGCAAAGTAATGTCTCTGCTTTTCAATATGCTGTCTAGGTTGATCATAACTTTCCTTCTAAGAAGTAAGTTTTAATTTCATCGCTGAAGTCACCATCTGTAGTGATTTTGGAGCCCAGAAAAATAAAGTCTGCCACTGTTTTCACTGTTTCACCATCTATTTGCCATGAAGTGATGGGACCAGATGCCATGATCTTAGTTTTCTGAGTGCTGAGCTTTAAGTCAACTTTTTCACTCTCCTCTTTCACTTTCATCAAGAGGCTCTTTAGTTCTTCTTCACTTTCTGCCATAAGGGTGGTGTCATCTGCATATCTGAGGTTATTGATATTTCTCCCGGCAATTTGATTCCACTTGTGCTTCCTCCAGCCCAGCGTTTCTCATCATGTACTCTGCATAGAAGTTAAATAAGCAGGGTGACAATATAGAGTCTTGACGTACTCCTTTTCCTATTTGGAACCAGTCTGTTGTTCCATGTCCAGTTCTAACTATTGCTTCCTTACTTGCATACAGGTTTCTCAAGAGGTAGGTCAGATGGTCTGGTATTCCCATCTCCTTCAAAATTTTCCAGTTTATTGTGATCCACACAGTCAAAGGCTTTGGCATAGTCAATAAAGCAGAAATAGATGTTTTTCTGCTCTTGCTTTTTTGATGATCCAGCAGATGTTGGCAATTTGATCTCTGCTTCCTCTGCCTTTTCTAAAACCAGCTTGAACATCTGGAAGTTCACAGGATAATCTGTATTTCATTTTTGTATTAAGTAGGGTTCTCAGAAAAACAAAACAAAACAAAACAAAACAAAACAGAACCAATAGGATTCTATATATTGTGTGATTTATTGTAAGAAATTGGCTTTTATACAATCATGCATGCTGGCAAGTCCCAAGATCTACAGAACAAATCAGTTACTTGGAGATCCAGGAGACCACTCTTAGTTTCAGTCCAAAGTTAGGTGAATGGAAAATTAGGAAACACTGATAATGTTGAGTCCAAAAGCAGGGAAAAGCCCATGTTTCAGATCAAAGAGCATCAGGCAACAAGAATCCTCTAATTCTCTCTTAAACTAAGGGAAAGGTCAGCTCTTTTGCTTTATTTACGCTTTCAACTGATTGAATGAGGCTCAGTCATATTGGGAAGTACAATCTGCTTTACTCAGTCTACTGGCTTAAATGTTAATCTAATCTAAAATCATCCTCACAGCCAGAATAATGTTTGACCAAATAACTGAGCACCCATGTGACACAGTGAAGTTAACACATAAAACTATCACAGTCATGATCTATTACCCTTTTAATACAATAATGGATTCCAATAGCTGTAATTTTGTTTGGGACTTTTGCATCTACACTCATTGGGAATCTTGGATTTTAGCTGTTCTTATTTTTTAACTTTTTAAAAAATATTTTATTTATTTATTTTTGGTTGTGCTGGGTCTTCATTGCCGCACAGGCTTTTCTCTAGTTGTGGCAAGCAGGAGTTACTCTAGAGTTGTGCACAGGCTTCTCATTGTGGCTTCTTGTTGTGCAGCAAGAGCTCTAGGGCAAGCAGGCTTCAATAGTTGTGGCACATGGCTTCAATATTTGCAGCTCCTGGGTTCTAGAGCACAGCCTTAATAGTTGTGGCACATGGGCTTAGTTGCTCCATGGCATGTGAGATATTCTTGGACCAGGGATCAAACCTGAGTCTCCTGCATTAACAGGTGGTTTCTTTACCACTGAGCCAGCAGGGAAGTAGTAATTGTTTTTTTTTTTTTTTTTGTATAAGACCAATTTTTGCCTCACAGTTTAAGTTAAGAATATTTATTCTTTTTCAATTTGCAGTAAGACTTTTCATAGAATTCACATTATTTACTCTTTAAAATTTTAACAAAACTAAATTTGAAATTATTGGCATAATATTTTTTCATAATATTTCCTTATTATCTCTTAGACAGCAGTAGAAATGGCACCCCACTCCAGTACTCCTGCCGGGAAAATCCCATGGATGGAGGAGCCTGGTAGGCTGCAGTCCATGGGGTCGCTAAGAGTTAGACACGACTGAGCGACTTCACTTTCACTTTTCACTTTCCTGCATTGGAGAAGGCAATGGCAACCCACTCCAGTGTTCTTGCCTGGAGAATCCCAGGGACGGGGGAGCCTGGTGGGCTGCCGTCTATGGGGTCGCACAGAGTTGGACACGACTGAAGTGACTTAGTAGCAGCAGCAGAATCTGCAGAGATATGATTTCTCATTTCTGATATTGGTAAATTATTTCTTCTCACTTTTGTTTTTCTTCATCAATCTGGCAAAGAGTTTCTCAATTTTATTCATCAAAGTGAACCAAATCTTGATTGCCTTGATTTTGTTTATGGTTTCTCTGATTTCTGTTTAAATTATTTACTTTAGATCTATGTAATTTCTTCTTTTAAATGAATTTTTAGGTTTACTTTTTTTCTAGCTTGTTTAAGAGGTAACTATAGTCCTTGGTTTGAGACTTTATTACTTTCTTTTTTTTTTTATCTTTTATGCAATACTTTATTTTTTTTTGTATTTTTTTAAATTTTATTTTATTTTTTAACTTTACAATATTGTATTGGTTTTGCCATATATCAAAATGAATCTGCTACAGGTTCTAATGCAGAGACTCACTATTATAAATGTCTCTAAAAGTTCCACTTTTGAGGCATTCCATAACATTTGATATATTTTTGAATTTTAATTAAAATAAAAACAATTTCTAATTTTATATTTGATTCTTCCTTTACCAAAGTGTTATATTGAAATATGGTATATAGTTTATAAATATTTGGAGATTTTCTAGAGGTGTATCTGGTATTAATTTCTAGTTTAATTTCATTATGTTTAGAGATTGTACTTTATATGAGTTGAATTCTCTTAAATTTGAGACTTCTGCCTCAGAATATTATACTTTTTTGTATGTTCCAGATGCATTTGGAAAAATGTATATTCTGCTATTGTTAGGTAACATTTTCCTTTATGTTTATTAGATTGTTAGTTGATTATGTTGGTAAAGTCTTCTATAGCAGTATTGATTTTGTTTACTTGCAGTTACATTTGTTTTCATTTTACTTTTTTTGAAACAGTCAGTTGGTATACAAATGTTTAGGATTATTTTGTTTTCTTAATTAATGCATCATTATGAGGTGGTCCTCCTTATTCCTGGAAATATTTTTGTTCTGAAATCTACTTTTCTTTTGTAAGCATACCCAATCAAGGTTTCTTCTGAAATGTTCTAGACATTTAATTTTCTCTTTTAAGCAACATGTGTCTTTATATTTAAAGTACATATCCTGTAGGCAGCATGTTAATTAAGCATTGCTTTTTTTAATATCAAATATCATTTCTACCCTCATCAGTGTTATCTATATTTCAAGTAAAATAGTTTATTTAGTTCATATAATCTCACAAAAAAATAATACTCTGCAGAAAAGTTGGTACTATTTTTTCATACATTTTTTAACGTGAAATTACTTCAGGGAAATTTCATGTCAGTTGACAGAATGACCAGATAGTTAACACCGAAACCAGATTGATTATATTCTTTGCAGCCAAAAATGGAGAAGCTCTATACAGTCAGCAAAAACAAGACCAGGAGCTGACTGTAGCTCGGATCATGAACTCCTTTTTGCCAAATTCAGACCTAAATTGAAGAAACTGGGAAAACCACTAGACCATTCAGGTATGACCTAAATCAAATCCCTTATGATTATACAGTGGAAGTGAGATATAGATTTAAAGGACTAGATCTGATAGACAGAGTGCCTGATGAACTATGGATGGAGGTTTGTGACATTGTACAGGAGACAGGGATCAAGACCATCCCCATGGTAAAGAAATGCAAAAAAGCAAAATGGCTGTCTGAGGAGGCTTTACAAACAGCTGTGAAAAGAAGAGAAGCAAAAAGCAAAGGAGAAAAGGAAAGGTATAAGCATCTGAATGCAGAGTTCCAAAGAATAGCAAGAATAGATAAGAAAGCCTTCCTCAGGGGTCAATGCAACGAAATAGAGGAAAACAACAAAATAGGAAAGACTAGAGCTCTCTTCAAGAAAAATAGAGATACCAAGGGAACATTTCATGCAAAGATGGGGTCGATAAAGGACAGAAATGGTATGGACCTAACAGAAGCAGAAGATATTAAGAAGAGGTGGCAAGAATACACAGAAGAACTGTACAAAAAAGAGCTTCACGACCCAGATAATCATGATGGTGTGATCACTGACCTAAAGCCAGACATCCTGGAATGTGAAGTCAAGTGGGCCTTAGAAAGCATCACTATGGACAAAGCTAGTAGAGGTGATGGAATTTCAGTTGAGCTATTTTGAATCCTGAAAGATGATGCTGTGAAAGTGCTGCCCTCAATATGCCAGCAAATTTGGAAAACTCAGCAGTGGCCACAGGACTGGAAAAGGTCAGTTTTCATTCCAATCCCAAAGAAAGGCAATGCCAAAGAATGCTCAAACTACCGCACAATTGCACTCATCTCACACGCTAGTAAAGTAATGCTCAAAATCCTCCAAGCTTGGCTTCAGCAATACGTGAACCGTGAACTTCCAGCAGTTCAAGCTGGTTTTAGAAAAGGCAGAGGAACCAGATATCAAATTGCCAGCATCAGCTGGATCATGGAAAAGGAAGCAAGTTCCAGAAAAACATCTTTTTCTGCTTTATTGACTATGCCAAAGCCTTTGACTGTGTGGATCACAATAAACTGTGGAAAATTAGAAAGAGATGGGAATACCAGACCACCTGACCTGCCTCTTGAGAAACCTATATGCAGGTCAGGAAGCAACAGTTATAACTGGACATGGAACAACAGACTGGTTCCAAATAGGGAAAGGAGTACGTCAAGGCTGTATATTGTCACCCTGCTTATTTAACTTCTAGGCAGAGTACATCATGAGAAACGCTGGGCTGGAAGAAGCACAAGATGGAATCAGGATTGCCGGGAGAAATATCAATAACTTCAGATATGAAGATGACACCATCCTTAAGGCAGAAAGTGAAGAGGAACTAAAAAGCCTCTTGAGGAAAGAGAAAGAGGAGAGTGAAAAAGTTGGCTTAAAGCTCAACATTCTGAAAAATATGATCATGGCATCTGGTCCCATCACTTCATGGGAAGTAGATGGGGAAACAGTGGAAAATGTCAAACTTTATTTTTGGAGGCTCCAAAATCACTGCAGATGGTGATTGCAGCCATGAAATTAAATGATTCTTACTCTTTGGAAGGAAAGTTATGACCAACCTAGGTAGCATATTGAAAAGCCAAGATATTACTTTGCCAACAAAGGTCCATCTTGTCAAGGCTATGGTTTTTCCAGTGGTCATGTATGGATGTAAGAGTTGGACTGTGAAGAAAGCTGAGTGCTGAAGAATTGATGCTTTTGAACTGTGGTGTTGGAGAAGACTCTTGAGAGTCCCTGCAAGGAGATCCAACCAGTCCATTCTAAAGGAGATCAGTCCTGGGTGTTCACAAGAAGGACTGATGCTCAAGCTGAAACTCCAGTTACTTTGGCCACCTCATGCGAAGAGTTGACTCACTGGAAAAGACTCTGATGCTGGGAGGGATTAGGGGCAGGAGGAGAAGGGGATGACAGAGGTTGAAATGGCTGGATGGCATCACCTACTCAATGGACATGAGTTTGAGTGAACTCTGGGAGTTGGTGATGGACGGGGATGCCTGGTGTTTTCTGATTCAAGGGGTCTCAAAGAGTCAGACACGACTGAGCGACTAGACTGGACTGAGTGGCTCAGATGATAAAGAATCTGCTTTAAATGCAGGAGACCCAGGTTCAATTCCTGGGTCAGGAAGATCCCTTGGAGAACAGAATGGATACACACTATAGTATTCTTGCCCAGTAAATTCCATGGACAGAGGAAACTGTCAAGCTACAGTCAATCCTGATCTTCCAATTCAACCCACCATATGTCCATTCTCTACCTCTGTGTTTCTACTCAGAGGTTTATCTATATCAGAAGTAGGTTTATCTGTATCATTTTTCTAGATTCCACATATATGCATTAATATATGATATTTGTTTTTCTCTTTCTGACTTACTTCACTCTGTTTGAAAAACTCTAAGTCCATCCATGTCTCTACAAATGATCCATTTCCCCCCTTTTTATGGCTGAATAATATTTCATTATATGCATGTACAACATCTTTTTCCATTCATCTGTTGATGGGGATTTTGGTTGTTTCTATGTCTTGTCTATTGTAAGCAGTGCTGCAATAAACACGCAGTGCATGTGTCTTTCTGGATTATGGGTTTCTCAGGATATGTGCCCAGGAGTGGGATTGCTGGGTCATATGGTAGTTCTAGTTTTAGTTTTTTTGTTTTTTTTTTTAAAATAAACTCCATGCTGTTCTCCATAGTGACTGTATCAATTTACATTCCTACCAACAATGCAAGAGGGTTGGCTTTTCTCCACACTCTCTTCAGCACTTATGGTTTGTAAATGTTTTGATAATGGACATTCTGACTGATGTGAGGTGTTACTACATTGACCTGTATTTCTCTAACAATTACTGATGGGCATATTTTGATGTGCCCCTTGACCATATATGTCTTCTTTGGAAAAATGCCTATTCAGGTCTTCCACCCATTTTTTGATTGAGTTTTTTGTTTTATATATATTATGATAATCTCTGTCTTTTTATTTAGATGTAGAGATCATGTACATCTATTGAGATATTTTATAGTGTTAGGTTTAAATCTATCATCTTGAGACTTGTTATTTATTTTTACCATATGTTTATTTTCCCTTTTCAGATTTATTATGGATTGAGTATTTTTTATGATTTTTTATGTCCATTGTTAGATCATTAATTATAACACTCTGTTTTGTATTTTTCTTGATTGCTTTAGAATTTTTAGTATACATCTGTAAGTTACTATAGTCTATCTTCCTGTAATGGGGTTTCCCAGGAGGCACTAGAGGTAAAAGAATCCACCTGCCAATGAAGGAGACACAAGAGATGTAGGTTAGATATCTGGGTTGGCAAGATCCCTTGGAGGTGGTCATGGCAACCCACTCCAGTATACTTGCCTGGAGAATCACATGGACAGAGGAGCCTGGTGGGTTTCAGTCCAAAGGGTCACAAGAAGTCAGACACGGTGGAGTGACTACCCACGTGCATGCACACATATGCACACGTGCTTGTGTGCGCACACACACACACACACACACACATACATCTTCCAGTTAAAACTACTCATTCACACATAGACTAGGACATTCACAATTATATACTTAAACATTTAAAATATTAATTTCATAGCCAGGAATTCTGAAAAGTAACATTGTATTTTATTTTGAATTTTGACACAGTTTTTTTCACTGCTTGGTTAAGTATATGCTCTATAAAATTACCCTACAAGATGAAAATATTTTTCTATAATTTGGTCAGTTTTTTCTTACAAACTTCTGGATCCCAAGAAATAAATGAAATCAATGCATGAAAATATTTATCCAGTGATGTGTGTATATTATTACATTTTCATTAAGATGAAAATTAATAAATATGACAGAAATTATGGCTAAAATGTTTTTTGCTATTTGTTTTCTTTTTGCCCTTTGTACTTCTACTTTCTCTGATGTATACTCTTTCATAGAATACTATGAAAATTTTTATTATCTTGGTAATTATAAACAATATCCCACAGAAATCTTAACTTAGATATAGAAATAGAAAAGTTTCATTACTTAGCCATTTAATATACAGAATTTAACTTTTTATTCATTAAGGTTTTTTGCCTTCTTCAATATGCAAAAGTTGAACATGAGATATAGACTCCACAAATTTATTTGAACCTCTTAATGAAAATGATTAATAAGTTACTAGAATAATCAGGAATTTCAGAAAATGTTCTTTAAGATCATTTTATCATCACATCAAATTGCTCTTTATAAATGCAGAAAATCCTTGTTGGCTTTCTGAAAGAGTTACATACAATATGATGTTTTTTAAGCAACAATAAGAGATTTGAGTGTAGGGGTATTTGTGGCTAGAAATTCAACTAATTAAGATAATTCTTATTTCATGAGACATTTTATCTTTTCTCGAAGATGTATTTATTTATTTGTTTATTTTTGGCTGTGCTGGGTCTTGGTTGCTACACACAGACTTTCTCTAGTTGTAGAGACCAGGGGCTAACTCCCTCGTTGTGGTGCACAGGCTTCTCATGTGGTGGCTTCTCTTCTTATAGAGCATAGGCTGTAGGTGCCTGTTTGCTTCAGTAGCAGCTGCACGTGGGCTCAGTAACTGTGGCTTGAAGGCTCTAGAGCACAGGCTCAGTAGTTGTGGTTCAGGGGCTTAGTTGTTTTTAGTCATGTGGGATCTTCCTGGACCAGGGATCGAACTGGTGTCCCTTGCATTGCAAAGCAGACTCTTAACCACTGGACCACCAGTGAAGTCCTCATAATGCTTTTTAAAACTAAGCGTTAAAAACTTTTGAATGAGTGGCTTTAAATTGATACTGGTTGTGAGGACCAATGAATTAAAAACGGCAAGCAAATTGAAAGAAAAATGAAATTAAAAGTTTTACACATAGCATTTAAACTCTATGCAGACTAAAATGTAAGCTAAATTGTAATCACTTGCTTGCCCTTTTTAGCCCTTCTTACAAGTATGCTTATTTTTTTTAACCAACTATATTATGCTTCATCAAACAACATGATTTTTAAAATAACAAAATGTAATGAAAAATATTTTCAAAGAATGTTAAAATTGTCAAGTAGATATAAATTGAATTGAAAATGAAAGGGAAACAATACTGAGAGAACTCTTTCAATCACCAAATATGTTGATTCAGTTTAAACATAAAATTTTTATCTGACTATATACTATGCACCCCCTATAAAAAGAGCTTCAATAGTCTAATATCAGCATTTTCTACTCATGATTTGTAATGTTTGTGTGTTTCAGTTTCAAATTATTTAAATATAAAAAGTGTAAATTAATCTCAATTTGAGATTTGGTATTAAATAGTAAAACATTGCAATTCAAACTCGTGTGTCTTGGAATCCAAAGACAGTGTTGTTTCTATTATTATATTATTGGTATATCTTTCTCATTTATTTAGTGGCCAGATAATGAAAGAGTCGGGTATTAATTCAGGTCATCTACATTTATGTATCAAGATTTCTTCTCCAAGCACATATGTTACTTTAGTTTACCACCTGTGGTTTCCACTTGTCTATATATCTTCTAAATTTTAATTTTGTCATTGAACATGATTGCATAACTGTCTTGAATTTCTTCTCCAACAAGTCTGGTTAAATATGCTTTTTTTAAAAAATGAAAACTCTTTTGCAAGAGTTTTTATTACCTACACACACCTAGTTTTTAGATCCACATATTTCATTGAAAACAGGAAAAAACAAAAACAAAACTGAAGCTCAGAAAAGTGCTATATATATTATGTTTTCAAACTGGAAAATGGTTAACATTAGAATGCATGGATCCCTGATGTTAAGCTATCATATACATATGCTCTAAAATATATTCCAAATAAAATTGTGTTTGCAAACACCTCAAATAATTACTTGTATAAGATACTTAGGAGAAAACAGATATCATTTTAGACCCAAAGAAATGCCTATCCATTATTAACATTACAAAGTATAACTTTTCATGATCCTTCAAAGGACTGTTATATAACATTGAAAGCTTTGGGATTATTTTTAAAATCATAACATTTGGTTTTGTTTTATTTTTAGTTAAATACTCGTACTCTCTGTTAAGGTCTACGTTGTAATCAAAACAATATACCTCCAGGTGAATAAATATTATGCAATAATTATTCACAATATTTTGTCTTCCATTATTTTATAGGAGTTAATAGGAACTATTCACCTTGACAAAATTTATTTCATTTTGTTTGTACCATCTGTCGCTGTGTTTCTATTTGTACAATGCACAAGTTACTGAAATATAACTAGGGAAGCCATTTCCTCCTTCAGGGGATCTTTCCCACTCAGGGAGCAAACCCAAGTCTCCTGCATTGGCAGGTGGATTCTTTACCACTGAGCCATCTGGGAAGCCCTAGAGAAGCACAGAGACCACCAAGTTCAACTGTGGTCTAACTGTGCAAACCTTAACTGCTCGATAAGAAAAAAAAAAAAAAAGATTGAATGAATTACCAATACATAAAAATGCCATACACATGAAAATAGGGCACAAATATATTTTTTAAAAAGTTATCATAAAATTATTCACTAAAATATCCTCAGCATACAGCTATTCATTTTACTTTATCTGCTTTTTGCTCTTATGCCTCATCAAGCTTTTCCATTTTTCCCGGATGATATAGATTGGTGAAGACAACTGTGTAACAGTGAACTTAGTGAAATAGCTGCAGTATCATATGGTAAAGTCGTTCAGCTGAGTCAGTGTTGAGTTCAATTGTTGGACAACAATAGCAAGGCAGGTAATAAGCGGGCAAGCTTTAGGTATTTTGAGTGTATCTGTTTGCCAAGCATGATTTATATTTTTACAATTTCTGACATTTTAAAATTGATTAGTTTGGTCAGAGTGATTATATTTCAAGTGGATAGATCTTCATGTTTTCTTAGTTCAGTGGAAACCCAGTGTTTCTTCTGCCCTAATGTTTTTCCCTATCTTGTATTTTTATAAAATTACTGGATGCTTCAAATAAAAACAAATGTTATATTTTGAGCTGTTTAATTAAAGCTGATGCAAATTAATAAAAAATTTAAACTAATATTTACAGAATTCATTGCACTTCCCAGGATTCTAAGATTTGATTGATGACACTTTTCTGCCTTATTTGCCTGATGTTCAAATTGTTGAAGATCTAAACAGGAGAATTGAATATTTTGTCTTGACAGGGAAGTAACAACTGCAAATATCTCTTATCCTGGGTTGAGTAAAGTGCCTTTATAAATCTACTCTATGAACCAACTAGGGGATTCTTATTCCCAATTTAGATACTGAGGTCTAATAAATCTACTTTACTATTGTAGCAGTACCAAATCTTGAAAGCGTTTTTCTCAGTGGGCATCAAATTTGGCTGTATTATTTGGATTATGAGAGAAAACCACCTACAACATGATAATATATACTGTTGACAAGTCATCTTAATCTTTCCTGTTGAGTTATACAAAACAGTTACTACCTTATTCAGCAGAGAAACTGAGAAATTTATTTTCCTTAAATGGATTCTTTAATACTCTTTTTATTGACAATGCTGAAAATATACTGATGTCATAGATGAAAGGCACTTTAGATCATAGATTATTAAGGAAAAAGTCTTTATAGAAAGAGAACATTTGCTTTCTGAAAAAAGAAAGACTCAAATACAGCAAACAGTCACACATACCTCAGGACATAAGGGTCAGGACAAAATATTGTGTTAGTTTACTAGGAAGTTGAGTTGTTTTGTAGTTCTCTGAGTGGTAAAATATAAAGATGCAATTTCTAAACATTTTGTTATATTATTTAAATAAGTTTTCCATACAGCTTAAAGAATGTTTCCTAGTAACTCAATAAAGAATTATTTCAACTATTTCTAAGTTAATATATAATGCATAATGAAATATGTTTAATATCAATGCAAAAACTATACTATTTCTAGGCAACTGGCTATTTTCTAAATTTTGACACATTACTAGATATTCCAAAAATGGCTTTGTAGACATTTTCTCTCTCAGTTACATTACTGTAATTTTAGCATTTTCTGAGTTTGCAATATGTAACTTAAAAATCTTATAAGTCTATTCTAAAAAAAAAATGAGGATATTTACCACATCGGAGGCTAGATTAAAAAAAAAAAAAGCGAATTTTTGTTTAACTTTCCAGAGTGAATATGTGAATTCTTATGAGTGGGAGTGAAGAGGGCATTTAATTGAGATATGCATGTTTGTGTGCTAAGTCACTTCAGCATGTCTGACCCTTTGTGGACTGTAGCCTGCCAGGCTCCTCTGCCCATGGGATTCTCTAGGTAAGAAACTGGAGTGGGTTGCCATGACCTCCTTCAAGGCATTTTCCCGACTCAGGGATCAAACTCATATTTCTAACAGCTCCTGCATTGGCAGGCGCACTCTTTACCATTAGCTCCACCTGGGAAGCCCTGAGATATACTATTCTAGAAATTATTTACTTACAGAAGTAAGCTTTTAGTTTTGTTTTGCTGATGTGCTTTTGAAATATTCATTTGAGTTAACAGTTATAGCAGAACTATTTTAGAAATCACTGTGAAATCAAGGAAGAATGAAGAATTTCCAAAGTTAATTTCTTTAAAATGACTTAGGAATGAAAGACAGTTAAAGGGTTGTTGTTCTTAGCTAACTAATATTATATAGAGGAAGAAACTGAGACACAAAAACCTAAGTGAATTTCTTTTAATATTAAATACTTAGCAAGTGGCAGAGCCAAGAGTTTTACTAAAGGCTTCTGCATCCTGTGAATTAAATGTGCTCTGGTACTCTTTTGAGAAACAGAGGTCATAAATTATTCTTTGAAGTCTCTAGAAGAGAGACTCTACAATTTTCTTGTTCTGATACCAAGGACTAATATTTGTTTCTAGTTGACTACTGACTCTCCTTCACTAGTCTCCCATATACTTTATTTCTAATTTCATTCAAACAGAAGGATGCAGATACATACATCCATGAACATACACCTACACAAATGCACCCTAACACTCTTACATTCTTAGTCACTGCAAATACAGATTCTCCTTGTTGCTCTATAGTTCTTGGTTACATATTCAGACGTTTGTGAGAAGGGAGATGCTGGTGAACATATTCTGTTACTTCTGGAAAATCTTTATAAGAGTTGAAATTATTAAGAGCATTAAGTCAGAATATAATTGCTTAATGGAATCAATGACTCATGATATCAGGTGTTCAGGACTTTACAAAGGAAACTTCTCCATTCTAGAACATATTAATACCACAGAACAGAAAACCCATGCCAGCTGTTTGATGCCTCCTACTCTTGACATCCCTAGAAATACAATGGCTTAGAAACCAAATGAGTCACAATATTCTGTTTGATTTCCTTGTGTGTGTCAGTGTGTGTGTGTACGTGTACTTGTCCCCACCCTTCTAAAACATCATTAACTTCAGAATAAAATTAAATAGATTACATTTTTCTTCTACATCAAGCATTTCCATTTATACTTTCCTCAAGCTACAGCAGAATCCCTCTGATTGACCACAGGAATTTATTTTTCCTGAAGACGCCTCAGCAATGTATTTATAAACCAAGTAGAATGAAATGCTAAGAGGCTGGATTTTTATCATTTCTTGTTCTTAATATTCTTTTGTTATGTAGACCCCATATATTCCAAGAATATTTTTGTATCTTCTATTTTTTACTACAATGTGGTTAGCTCATCTTTGCATATTAAATAAATGAAGAAAAGACAAAGCAACATTTATAATTGGGATTAAACTCAGAGAGAAAATTTAAATATGTAACATTCTATTCATAACTAATGTAATTTTTTACAAAGCTCTAAGCTGATTCCTTCTTTGAAATAAGAAAGGTGAGATGGGAGTTCAGTGAGGTGCAGTCAACATAACAGGGCTGGGAAATATTAGTTGATGCGGGCAGAAGAGATAGGTTTCCTTTTTGAAAATTTTAAAACCCTGAGCACATTCAGTGTGTTCTGCCACTTAATGCATTGTCCAAGTATTTCCTGCACATCCAATTTTTATGAGAACCTTAAAAGGTTTCTAGTAGACAGTTTAATCACATTTCCTCTTACCACTTGTACATGTGCTTCTTATACGGAGGTCATTGTCATAAAAAGGAAACTTGTTTGGCTTCTCAATGTGCTTTTCATTTCTTTTCTTTGTTTTTTTTGGCATGGGGAAGGATATGGAGGTCTAATAAATACATCAAAGCAGAAAACACTTCGAAGCAATAAGCCATTGCTTGACTTTGTCCAATATTAGCTGTCATTAATATGTGCAAAACATATATTTGCATGTCTATGGGCTTGGCCCCACCTTCTTCCCTGCCCTCCAAAGGAACTAATGAGCGCGGAATTAATAGATGAATGACAGCTGGACAATTGCCCATAATCCCTATGATATATGTGTAGTCAGATGAAGTAATCTTTTAAAAATGGCTTCACAAGATTTTCATGCTCATACTTCTTCAACAGTTTTTATACTATATAGTCTAAATTTACAGATCAAATGTTACGAGGAATGGGAACAGAGCCCTGAAACTCATAACCAAGTAGTGTCCTCCCCTGGTCTCCATCTCCACCTGTAAATATGCTATCATTGAAGTTTTTGCTGCTGCTGTCACTGACAGGGTATACGAAAGTACTAGATCAAAATTACCCTTCTTGAGAGAGATTTTATAACAGGTACAAAGGAGGAAATAAATTTTGGTCATTTTGTGAAAACTACTCAAAATGATCTTTAAGGTCACAAATGGTGTTACAAGATTGAATGACTGCATCCTTGGAATGAGAGAAGAATACTAAGTTATGTTGCTTTTAGGTAAAATAAAAGTGCATAAGCCATTGGTTTGATATAGTGCTCTCCAAATCTGTGCAGAGCCGGAGCACAGCACAGGAATATAGTTCAAATAGAAAGACCATATCTACAACTGATAAGGTGAATATTGGTTTCTTATTAACATAGATCATCAGAAAGCAGAGACAAATTTCTCAGTTGAACCAGGTAACCACCAATTCATAGCATGAGAATATAAGCCACACTTTGTCAAAAGATCAGATTGTACATCACTTAACCTGGTGGGGCACAATACAATTTTCAGTTTTCTTTTTATTTCACTAGCAGGAATTACAAAGATTTTTGCATGATACACAATGTGAAAGGGGCCTCCCAGGTGGCATTAGTGGTAAAGAAGTGTGAGTGGAAGTGGAAGTCGCTCAGTGGTGTCTGACTCTTTGCGACCCTGTGGACTATAATCCATGGAATTCTCTAGGTCAGATTACTGGAGTGGGTAGCCTTTCCCTTCTTCAGGGGATCTTCCCAGCCCAGGGATCGAACCCAGGTCTCCCACATTGCAGGTAGATTCTTTACCAGCCGAGCCACAAGGGAAGTCCAATGCTAAAGAACCTAACTGCCGGTGCTGGAGAGGTAAGAGTCATGGGTTGGATCCCTAGGTCTAGAAGATCCCCTTAGAAGAGGGCATGACAACATACTCCAATATTTTTGTCTGGAGAATGCCTTGGACAGAAGACCCTGGAGGACTACAGTCCATGGGGTCGTGAAGAGTCACTACAGTACATGAGCTTGCAAAGAGATAGTACTGAAGCGACTAAGCAGGCATGAACTTAATGTAAAAATGTGTTGCCCCCGTTATACCTCTGTGTCTCAATATGTCCCTTATTGTGAAGACTAGATAATATAAAAATATACAATACACTAATGGACCCATTCCAACAAACTCAAATATGAGTTATGTAATTTAATTGTAAAAATAAGGCTTCCAGGGTGGCTCAGATGGTAAAGAATCTGCCTGCAATGCGAGAGACCTGGGTTCAATCCTTGGAAGATCCCCTGAAGGAGGGCATGGCAACCCACTCCAGTATTCTTGCCTGGAGAATCCCTGTGGACAGAGGAGCCTGGAGGGCTACAGTCCATGGGGTGGCAAAGAGTCGGACATGATTGAATGACTGAGCACAACAAAGCACGTGACTACTGACATGAAAAAATGTTAATGTAGGATATGTAGTAAATATAGTTTGAAAAATAATAATTTACTCTATGAAGTTTGGCCAAAATATTTTGTAACCAAAATTTGATAAAATGAGTTTTAAAGATTTTTATGTAAAATATTATAAGGGAAAAAAAGCATTATTCTTTGGTTTAAAAGTAATTTGCTTAAAGGTGAAATATAAAAAACTATCAGAATTAAGTCCTATAACTTATGTATTCAATACAGAAATTATTCTCTGCCCAAAAAAATACTTTTAAGCATGGAAGATGAAGTGAAGAGGTTTTTTCCAGTTTATATGACTGCACTTTCCAGGTGCCTCTAATGGTGAAGAGTCTGCCTGCCGTTCCAGGAGACTCCATAGACACAGGTCTGATGCCTGGAGGGCTACAGTCCATGGGGTCACAGAGTGATACATGACTAAGCTCACACATGACTGTCAAACTGTAAACCTATTTCAGTCTGATACGAAAAGATCATGAACTGTGTAAATACAGCCATTTCTTCCCTGACTATATGGCTTTAGATTTCTTTAGTATTCTGAGTTTCCATTTCCATATCATAAAAGTAGGAATAATAATATTAAGTGTATTCTTTTAAAATGATATTCTGTACAGAGGAGCTAGAGTGTCTGAACCTTGTCCTAGAAACATGTTATCAGTTACCACCATCTTCATCATCATCAAGATATCACCAACCTGTTGAAATAAAAGCCACAAAAGTCTCCCTTAAGATGGAGAAATTTCAGAGTACTTCCCCTCCAAGTTTTATATTTTAAAAATGAGATAATTGATACCCTAAGAGCTCACCTGCCAAGGCAGCACAGTAAATTGTAGCAAACTGAGAAGGAGCCGAGGGCTCACTACTTCCAGTCTAAATGTTCTTTCCGTATGATTATAAGCAGAGGGAATGAATACTGTAATAATGCTTATCTTTCCTAATGTTTTCCTTCTCCTGCTTTTATGTGGTAGGGTGCAAATTAGGGGGCTTGCGTGTGTGCTAAGTCACTTCAGTCATGTCCAGCTTTTTGCAACCCCCTAAACTGTAGTCCCGGAGAAGGCAATGGCACCCCACTCCAGTACTCTAGCCTGGAAAATCCCACGGACGGAGGAGCTTGGTAGGCTTCAGTCCATGAGATTACTAGGAGTCGGACACAACTGAGCGACTTCCCTTTCACTTTTCACTCTCATACACTGGAGAAGGAAATGGCAACCCACTCCAGTGTTCTTGCCTGGAGAATCCCAGGGACGGGGGAATCTGGTGGGCTTCCGTCTATAGGGTCACACACAGTCGGACACGACTGAAGCGACTTAGCAGCAGCACACTGTAGTCCACCAAGCTTTGCTGTTCATGAGATTCTCCAGGCAAGAATCCTAGAGTGGATTGCCATGTCCTCCTCCAGGCAATCTTCCTGACCCAGGAACTGAACCTGTGTCTCTTTTGTCTCCTTCATTGGAAGGTGGGTTCTTTACCACTAGTATCACCTATGAAGCCCACAGTTTAGGGTATATAGATTTAAATAAAAAAATAATAATGATAATTATTTGGCTGCTTATTTTTTTTTAATTTATTTATTTTTAATTAAAGGATAATTGCTTTACAGTATTGTTTTGGTTTATACCAAACATCAACATGGTTACTTATTTTTAGTTTCTAACTAATAAATGTGCATTCAGTATGTATGTCACTGCTTTGTGCTGATCTATTCACCCTCAAAATATATATGTTGAAGCCCTAACCCTATTACATCAGAAGATCACAATATTTGAGACAGAGTCTTTAAGGAGGTAATTAAGTTAGTGAGGGCACTAAGGTGATCCTTAATCGATTCAACTCTTGTGAAATGTTAATTTCATCGGATGGAGACTTTATTCTTTTCCTTGCAAAAGTAAACCTCTGAGAGTCAAGGGAGGACAGTGACACCCAGAAATCTCGCCTTAAAAAGGCTATCCTAATTTTACTCAAAATTTCCTAGTCTAGACCTGTTACTCTACTTAAGTACCTTGTGTGATCTTTTAGGAAGCTCTTTACATTATGTTTTACTGAATCTTTGTGTCTGTCACTCTTCAAAAATTGTTAGCTCATGTAAAATAAAGACCCTATCCCTAAGCACTTAGCACAACAAACTGTAGCATGTGGCATGTGTAGGTACTTGATAAATGCTCATGAATACACTGAAACTTCTTTGTAATGCTGTCTGAGTACCTATTCTATGTAACTGACTGCCTTGGTGGTGAAAGTCATAACATGATCTTTTAAGCACCTCAATAATTAAATTTGCTTGGATGGTCTCCAAGGAAAGATTAATTCATCCAGTGTTATAGTGAAATTCCACAATGGTAATTCTGGTTCTTGGTTGTAGAGATCATCCTTAGTACCTAAAGCTAATTAACATAGCAATACAAATCTTAATCCATGCAGTTTACAAATAGAAAACCCAATTGGAGTGATGTGATATTAATTAGACAAAAATAATAAGTTTGGATTGACATCCTGGTGATCATATGAATTATGAATATGGGGGGAAATGCAAAGTGGGAAGTGAAGGGGTTCCTATCCACACAATTACTCAAGACACTCTGAGGGTTATTTTCATGATGCTTTATATGACATAGAAAGAGTGATTATTATTATTATTTTCACAAATACTTACAGATGTTGAGGAAGGGAAATAGAGATTGTGTCCAGGGGAAATCAGTTGAGGAGCAGTGCTGTCCCACTATTCAGACAAGGTGGAGCCATGTATGATGCTGAAGCTATATGAACGGACTGGCTTCCTAGGGGAAGTTCGTTAGGTCAATTAATGACATTTATCTGGGAAAATCAGCTTTGATAAGCAAAGTGATATTTGGTAACATAACGTAATGCAGGATTTATCATTGCTGTTTTATTCAGATGATTATGTATAGATAGTAAGTGAAGCCTTGAGAGGAATAAATGGTGATTAAATAATCATATCTAGAAGCAAAGATTTCTTTTGAAAATTATCATAGAAAATTGTTAGGAAAAATATTTTTATGCAGTTGTCTATTAAAAATATTGTAATATATTTATGTTGCAAATAATTTGATAAAGAAAATATTTAAACTTTTTAAAAATATTAAAAATATAAAAGCAGTCAGTGTGCTTTTAATGAAAGAGGCATTGACTACGTAATAAGAATAAGGAAATAACATAAAAAATTGACTTAACAAGGTTAACTAGAGTCAACAATTAACAACTGATGACTACATAGTCATGTAAAACCTCCAATTCTATAATGAACAAGGATGTGAAGATAAAGATATAAAGGGGACAGCAAATTTTAGAATTCAGTGTGACTTAATGAAATCAGATCTCTGCATTGTGGCCCCTACATGTAGAACTCCAAAAACACATCCAGAATTCTCAAAATATTAAATTATCACATATTAGGAAAAACATTTTGAGGTGCATAGTATAGATGCATTAGAAAGATATAAGTGTAAAAGAAGGCTTTTAGGACTCAACATAAGACAGTTATATTCACCATTGGAGGCAAATTATTTTTGTTAAATAAAATGACTTACACAAAGATTATTTAGAAATAATGTTTTAATATTCTAAATGAACACTCATCATCATAACATCACTTTTTAGTCCATTTAAAATAATTTAAGATAAAAAATATTGATGGTTGAATCAAATTGATAGAATAAACCTTATTTGTAGTCATTTATGCCTTTTAGTTTTCTTATTTACTTTCTTCCTATTTCTTACATCACAATTTCAGATCATTTGCTGAAATTTTAATGTTTTGGTTTTTTTTTTTTTTACAAAATATGCATTTATATGTGTGTCTTTCATTAATTTTATTTATATATTCATGCTATTTTGTCAGTTTTGAAAAGTATTAAAGGGTTATGTACTATATCCTAGCATGCTGGTTTGCTCTGCGGGCAACTGCATTCTACTAACCCACATCCCTACATACTTATATAATAATACAGCTACACAGGCCAACTCAAATTCTGAATACCCTAATGCTGAGCAGTGCAATTCTAACAATTACCACATCTGTAGATATTTCATTTTATTAATTTCTTACTATGTGCATAGTTAATGTGTGTGTTTATACTCATATATAGACTTCTCAGGTGGCCCTACTCCTGTTGCTGCTGCTAAGTTGCTTCAGTCGTGTCTGACTCTGTGTGACCCCATGGACAGCAGCCCACCAGGCTCCTCTGTCCAGAGGATTCTCTAGGCAAAAATACTGAAGTGGGTTGCCATTTCCTTCTCCATCCCAGGTGGCTCTAGTGGTAAAGATTCTGACTGCCATAGCAGGAGACCTAAGTGATGGGTGGGTTCAATCCCTGAGTGAGAAATATGTCCTGGAGGAGGGCATGGCAACCCACTCCAGCATTCTTGCCTGGAGAATCCCATGGGCAGAGGAGCCTGGCGGGTTACAGTCAAACAGTCGCAAAGAGTTGTACATGACTGAAACGACTTAGCAGGCACACATGCATACTCAAATATGCATACTTTTCACATATGTATCAATAAAATTTTTTCAAAATGTTTGAGTGATTATACACATTTCTAGATTATACTGTTGTTTGTTTTTAATTAGATGATGACATTTCTTATAGATTTTCTTTAAATGAAGAGCTCCCCTCATACACCTAAATACAATGTGTGTGTGTGTGTCTGCATGCTAAGTCGCTTCAGTTGTGTCCCACTCTTTGCCACCCCATGGACTATAGCCCGCCAGGCTCCTCTGTCCATGGGATTATCCAGGCAAGAACACTGGAGTGGGTTGCTGTGCCCTTCTCCAGGAATCTTCCCTACCCAGCAATCAATTCTGGTAGATCTTGTTTCCTGCATTTGCAGGAAGGTTCTTTACCACCAGAGGCCCTGGAAAGCCCAGACACTGATAGAATCTCATTTTAGAAGCATTACTCAAAACTCCTGTGTTCAGGCCTAATTATAAAACTGAGTTGATTGAGAATGTGTGCAAAATGCAGACACTATGGTTTTTACATTTTTCTCTTCACATAATGTGGTTACCTGTGTAATATATTTACAAATAATAAAATGGTGGAGAAAATACTTTGAAAGGAAGACTTTATTGTATTCAAAGCAGTATTGCATGAAAATGTAAAAAAAATCAATCTTGCTCTATATTTGAGATAAAATATATATTAAAATTTAACTCTAACAATTTGATTCAATGAGAGCTACGGCTTATAAAGTAAAGCCATTCTTAAATGATGCATTTATGGTTTCCCAGATGGTTCAGTGGTAAAGAATCCACCTTCCAAGCATTCTATCCTTGGGTCAGAAAGATCCCCTGTGGAAGGAAATGGCAAACCACTACAGTATTCTTGCCCGGAATATCGCATGTACAGAGGAGCCTGGCGGGCTACTGTCCATGAGGTCACAAAAGTGTCAGACATGACTTAGCGACTAAAACAACATCACCTGTTCATAGGTTGGTGACCACAGTTGAGTTCTCTCCCAAAAGGATCTCCAGAAGGTTTTTAAATAATACAAGTTGAAAATCAGTTTTGAATATTAAAGACTAAATAAGTATTGGTCAAATATCTTCAGGATAAACTAAAATTTAAGAATGGCTGTCTGGAATAAGAAGAATGAAAAAGAATGGCTCTCTGTTAGACTACTGGATTTGAATAGATGGTCTTTCCATTTCTCTAATGTCACTTTTCTATGCCAATATGACTGTGTGCTTTTGAAATCTGACCTAAAGTTGAAAACTCATTGCAGGGTCTAGATAAGACAGGAGGATCCTGTATCTATAAACTTTTTTAAAATACAAAGTTATTAAATTTTATCTCTATGATAAATACTGCATTTAAACACTAAACAGACACCAGTTTTATGAAATATGCTATAGCTAGTAAATTGGAAAGAATTGTGGAGATATATTAGTACATTTTTGATGATTACTGGAATTTACTTCATACTTAGTAAAAAAATAGTAATATAACAGTGTTATTGCAGATATTTGAGACATATAATCATGCCATAGAACTCACATTTGAGTTTTTTAACCAATTAGCTTTATGACAATATTGTTTAATTGCTTTATGCCTCAGTTTTCTTACCTAATAAAATGGGAATGTAGATTGCATACATTATATTGAGTGGTTATGAAGATTAAAAAGAAGTATGCATTTGAATTACTTAAAATTATATTTGGCAAACAGTTATCAATATGATATAATCATAAGCTTTTGTTTTAATTTGGATATTAAAAAAGCTGCAATCATATAGAACTAGATATGTTGATTATCTTGATTAAAATAAGGTTTTTATTCAATTTACAAAATAGAAATATTTGCAAACACAATTTTCAGAAGTAACTCTGTTGTGAAACACTTTACATATAATTATGTACCCAACTGAAGGATGTGGTATATTTTCCTCATTTCATTTATTCTTCATAGTCAGGGTTCGGTACATATAATTAGCTGTTAGGGACGTGCCAGTTATGCAACTGCTTATGTATATTAGCTACATGTGCTGCTAAGTCACTTCAGTCGTGTCCGACTCTGTGTGACCCCATAGACAGCAGCCCACCAGGCTCCCCCGTCCCTGGGATTCTCCAGGCAAGAATACTGGAGTGGGTTGCCATTTCCTTATCCAATGCAGGAAAGTGAAAAATTAAAGTGAAGTCATTCAGTTGTGTCCGACTTTTAGCGACCCCATGGACTGCAGCCTACCAGGCTCCTCCGTCCATGGGATTTTCCAGGCAAGAGTACCGGAGTGGGGTGCCATTGCCTTCTCCGATTAGCCAGGTGTAGCATACCTTAAATATTAATTCTATGAATTTGAAGAAATTATATGAATGATGTAATTCTCTGCTCTTTAGATAATGGGTGTACAATAATTTATGTACTGACCAGTGACTTAAACTTTTAGAATTGTGCAAATTTTTTAGTTATCAGAATCATGATACATTGACTATGTTATATCCTCAGTTTCTGACTTGAACGTAAATACTCTCAGGTCTTTCATACTCTAGTGATGCCAGGAGAATATTCATTAATGTACAGATAAAAAGTGGTAAACATACACTCTAGTTCTATTTACTTCTAAGCATTTAATCACAGAATGAGAGACTTTATAAGATGAAAAAATAAGTGAATTAGTAAAACAAGACCGTTTCAATAATAGTTAGTCTTGGTAGTGTTATCCTTTTCCCATGGAGAATGGAAGGGGGATGTATTTTGTTGGGCGATATCGCTAGAGGGAAAACTAACCTGTAAAACTGTCAAGTTCCTCATATTTCATACAAGAGTGGCAAATTAGAGTTATCAGCAGCCCTAGCAATTGGACTAGATTGCATTATAAATCATTGTATCTTTGACAGACATTTACATCCAGAACTTTCCAAGCATGAGGTGGGACAGTGTTTGTCCACCAACAGTTATTCAATCCAAAAATTCAGTGAGAATGTGAACATAGGAACTTACTTCTGTGAAAATTGCTGGATTGTTTCTCCTATTATCTTCCTCCTCCCACACATCTCCTATAGAATCATGAAAATTTAAAGATAGAAAATACCTATTAGCTCTCATTGAATCTGCTTTCCTCCCCATTAAATAGCAACTCAATGTATTATCTTTCTCTATTTCTAGAGTTAGGAGGGGGATACAAGTCTTTGTTAAAAGGAGACAGAGAAATATTGATAGTTCTGGAGTTGACAAAGAAGTAACTGATCAATTTTTTTTTTATTCCAAACATGGCACTTGACATTTGCAACTAGATACATATTTTATCTATTCTAAAACATTTTGGTTAAATAGTAAATTAATATTTTTAATAAATTATATGTTTGATCAGATTTAACTTCTGCACAATTGCCTTATCAGTACTGAAGAGATAGCAGTGTCTTTCTCCATGAAAAGAAAACAAATAATGATATTCCTTATATGTGATACAATTTAACCCGAGAAGCAAGTCCTCTCAAGGAATAGTTAACAAAGTTTATGTAACATTTACAAAGTTTACACAAGTGTCTTGTTTTCTCAGTAATACTGATATACATGTGGCAACATCTTGGCCTTAAAGTTCTATAAATCTATTAGTTTGTGAAAAGTGTTATCAATAACAGTAAATTTCAGGACACTTTAAATTACTGTTAGAACTATAGCTATTAATATTGCTTTGAATATTTCCCCTGAACTTTTGTGATCACTCAGCTTAGCTCCACTGCTCTCAAAAACAAGAAGCATTCACATAATAACTTCCTTTGTAATAAAGTACATTTGGTACCTGTTGTCTTCCCTTGCTGCTGCTACTGCTAAGTTGCTTCAGTCGCGTCCGACTCTGTGCGACCCCATAGACAGCAGCCCACCAGGCTCCTCCTCTGTCGCTGGGATTCTCCAGGCAAGAATACTGGAGTAGGTTGCCATTTCCTTCTCCAACGCATAAAAGTGAAAAGTGAAATGAAGTCGCTCAGTTGTGCCCGACTCTTAGTGACCCCATGGACTGCAGCCTACCAGGCTCCTCTGTCCATGGGATTTTCCAGGCAAGAGTACTGGAGTGGGTTGCCATTGCCTTCTCCATGTCTTCCCTTAAGGGTCTGAAGTTCTGAAAGAGAGATACTATGCAGTGTTATCCTTTTCCCAAGGAGAATGGGAGAGGGATATATTTTGGTTGGTGGTATCCTCAGAGGGAAAACTAACCTGTAAAACTGAAGACTGTCAAGTATTTTCCAATTATTCCAGTAGGATTGAATAGGTGCTTTGCTTCTGCTTTATGCAAAACATATTTGTAATATGTGTGTGTGACAATTTTTTAGCTTTGTTAGATCATCCATGGATGGTTCTGTCTTTACGTAGTTTTGGTAAAACCAAGACTGCTTACATAATATGACAGGACCAAATGCAGTAAATATAATCCTTCACTGTAACTTTATCAACTGGATAAGCCATCAGAAGCTGCTCAAGGTAACTGAGATGTCTGCCTTATAAAGGGAGCTATTTCTAACTGAACTCCGATTTTGTCTTTAAAAACATTCCATTTCTTATAGAAATACAATCTCTGCTTGCATAGTTACTATAATGAGAAGTAGTTAAGAATATTGAATTTTAAAATACTATTCAATATTCTAAATTTATTCACTTTGAAAGTATAGCAATTATCTGAAGCCTTTTAACTGACATTTTCTGGTTTACCAAAGAATTTTCTGACACAGCCTTACAATCTACTCTAGGATTGCTTTTCAGGTAGAGATCTTTTCAAGCTGAACTAAGAACCTTAGTTAGTTGGGTATATTTTTTAGGCTTTTAATGCAGAGTGAAATTCAGTACAAACTTTAATCAATCTTACCCAAAGAGAAAGCATTCATTACTGAACTCTAAAATTCATTCTGATAGTTTTATGTAAATAAAGGTCTTGCAGATTCCAAGAATAACCCTATAATCTAAATTTACCATAATTGTTGAGGCAGTCATATAAAGATGCATTTTTTTAAAGACTACTTGAAAATATACAAACATTCAGGAAGCTATTGTTTTAGGATGCCATTGATTTTGGAAAAGGAGCTCTTATTTTGCCCTGAAAACTGTGGCTCACTATAAACAGAAATCCACTCAATAGAATTGATTTGAAACACAAAAGGCTACGTAATTTTCAATATATCCATGGTACATAAGTGCAGAAGGCTGCGTGATTTTATATTACATGGGTTGAGGATTAGGGATTTGTGTTTTGTTTCTGCTTCAACAATTGCCTGTGAAAAAAAATGATGAATTGTGAGGTGGTCACAGGTTTTAATTTTTTGATTGAATGAGGGACTGTATTTATAGAAGGTCATTCAGCTCCTGTGGGGAAGGTTATTAATATAAGAAATTATGTGCTGAGGTAAACCACCTCAGTCAGACAGTGAAATTCATCATTCAAGACTTGTTTAGGGACATGCAAAATACACTGTAAATTGAGTGTCTCCCTTTCAAGGAGATTAATGCTAGAGCTCAGGAATTTTCAGAAAGTTGTGATAAGAGTCTTGAGGATTAGTGACAATAAGACTACAGTTAATTTTTCCTGTATTTTCCTGGCGATCAAATCCACTTGGATATATTTCCTTCCATTCTTGTTCTGCATATTTTGCTTAAAACACAGGCAAAAATGACTGCATTCCTACCATCACTGAGCAAAACTGAAAAGTACACATCTTTAAATATGTGGGTTCATTAAGTCATTATAAGGCAAACAATAAATAAGTAAATACACATAGTGTTTAGATATCAAGTGTATGTCCTTCTGAATAATAGTCTGCCAGTGATTATACTTGGAAGTGTGTAGTAAGGGTCAAAGACAGCATGTTATTTAGGTTATTCTAGGGAGCTAACATATAATCAGTTATATATTATCAGTTAAACATATTATCAGAATATGTTTAAGAAGTCAAAGAATTGTTAAAAGCATTGGCCTAGTTTGTTGTTTCAAAAAACAAATACCATTCTAGTTTTAAAACTTAATATAAAATAATAGGACCATGTTACAAATAATTTAAATTGTTGATATTAATACAACCTGACTTTGGACAGCCCCTCATACTTCTCGAATTCTTTTACACTTACCTATCACATTTAAGCCTCCTAACTACCTACCCTGACAGGCAAGAGGGGGTTATGTTATACCCATGGGAACACAACCACTTGCTTATGATCTTACAGTGATAATAGTGCTTTCTTTCCACTGGGATACTCTGAAGACTATGCCTTGTATGCAACATGTGTGAATGAAATAATATTCCATTATTCTAATTAGCTGTAGCAATATATGGGGGTCTATGAATTCCCATGTAATATATGATTCCATAACAGAATTTGAAATTACACCAAATATTTTACTCAAAATAAATAATTAGTCTATGCACAGTACCAGGACCTCAAAGGGAAAATAGACACAAAATGCATAATTATTCTACAGATAAATGGATGTTAAGAGTTATCTTTGCTATGGATGTGAAAGGAAAATTATAATGTCTGAGCCAGTGGGTTGATTTTAAGATGTGTGAAGAAATCTTAGATGAAATATCAGCAAACATTTAAAATTGCAGAATGAAGTATTGAAAAACAATTAGTTCTCTTATGAGGCAGTAAATTTAGATGCCATCACTTATAGGTGTATAAGGGATAATGAAATGTATAGGATGACATGAAGATTCTTTGAGAAATAAAAAATGGTGAGAAGCTACCCACAAGTATAGACTTTAGGAATGCCATTATGTAGGATGTTCCCAATGAGAAAGGAAGAATCAGGATACTGAAATGAAGAGAGTTGCTGAGGAGAGAGATTACCATTGTGGTCAAAAAGGAAAAGAAATCAGAGGAATGACTTTCCAAAAGTAATTACAGTCAAGTGTTAAGGAAGCTGAGGAGTAATTGAGAAGTAAGAAAACTGAAAGAAATTCAAAAGAATAATCTTTCCTAAGCTACTTTGCCAACAAAGGTCCATCTTGTAAGGCTATGGTTTTTCCAGTGGTCATGTATGGATGTGAGAGTTGGACTGTGAAGAAAGCTGAACACTGAAGAATTGATGCTTTTGAACTGTGGTGTTGGAGAAGACTCTTGAGAGTCCCTTGGACTGCAAGGAGATCCAACCAGTCCATACTAAAGGAGATCAGTCCTGGGTGTTCTTTGGAAGGACTGATGCTGAGGCTGAAACTCCAATACTTTGGCCACCTCACGTGAAGAGTTGACTCATTGGAAAGGGCCCTGATGCTGGCAGGGATTAGGGGCAGGAGGAGAAGGGGCTGACAGAGATGAGATGGCTGGATGGCATCACCAACTCGATGGACGTGAATTTGAGTGAACTCTGGTAGTTGGTGATGGACAGGGAGGCCTAGAGTGCTGCAATTAATGGTATCGCAAAGAGTCAGACATGACTCAGCGACTGAACTGAACTGAAGTGCACTATGATAATAATAAGTGGAAAATAGAGGCTTGAAAATATCAGTAACAGTTAAATACAGAATAATTTATTTTACTGTGACCAAAAAAAAAAAAAAAAACCAGAAAGAAAAGAAAAATCTTATAAATCTCTTAGAAGGGGCAAAACTTAAAAGATTATTTAGATTTAAATGCATTGGGTATTGAGCATGTTGGGCGCATTTAGTGATTTTATAATAATAATATACAAATATCTGGGTATCCATTTGATTCAGTTCACTTTAGTCACTCCTTCATGTCTGACTCTGCTACCCCATCAACTGCAGCACACCAGGCCTCCCTGTTCATCACCAACTTGCGGAACTTACTCAAATTCATGTCCATTGAGTCGGTGACACCATCCAACCATCTCATCCTCTGTCATCCCCTTCTCCTCCTGCCTTCAATCTTTCCCAGCATCAGGGGCTTTTCAAATGAGTCAGTTCTTCGCATCAGGTGGCCAAATATTGGAGTTTCAGCTTCAACATCAGTCCTTCCAATGAATATTCAGGACTGATTTTCTTTAGATTAGACTAGTTGGATCTCCTTGCAGTCCAAGGGACTCTCAAGAGTCTTCTCCAACACCACAGTTCAAAAGCATTAATTCTTTGGTGCTCAGCCTTCTCCACAGTCCAACTCTCACATGACCACTGGAAAAACCATAGCCCTGACTAGATGGACCTTTGTTGGCAAAGTAATGTCTCTACTTTTTAATATGCTGTCTAGATTGGTCATAACTTTTCTTCCAAGGAGTAAACGCCTTTCAGTTTCAAGGCTGCAGTCACTGTCTGCCATGATTTTGGAGCCCCTAAAATTAAAGTCAGTCACTATTTCCACTGTTTCTCCATCTACTTGCCATGAAATGATGTGATTAGTTGTCGTCATGATCTTCATTTTCTGAATGTTGAGCTTTAAGCCAACTTTTTCACTCTCCTCTTTCACTTTCATCAAGAGGCTATTTAATTCTTCTTTATTTTCTGCCATAGGGTGGTGTCATCTGCATATCTGAGGTTACTGATATTTCTCCGGGCAATCTTGATTCCATCTTGTGCTTCATCCAGCCCAGTGTTTCTCATGATGTACTCAGCATATAAATTAAATAAGCAGGGTGACAATATACAGCCTTGACATACTCTCTTCCCAATTTGGAACCAGTATGTTGTTCCATGTCCAGTTATAACTGTTGCTTCCTGACCTGGATATAAATTTCTCAGGAGGCAGGTCAGGTGGTCTAGTATTCCCATCTCTTGAAGAATTTTCCAGAGTTTGTGGTTATCCACACAGTCAAAGGCTTTGGCATTTTCAGTAAAGCAGAAATAGATTTTTTTTTCTGGAATTCTCTTAACTTTTTCAATAATCCAACAGATGCTGAGAATTTGATCTCTGGTTCCTATGGCTTTGCTAAATCCAGCTTGTACATCAGGAAGTTCACGGTTCAAGTACTGTTGAAGCCTGACTTGGAGAATTTTGAACATTACTTTGCTAGTGTGTGAGATAAGTGCAACTGTGCAGTAATTTTAGCATTATTTGGCATTGCCTTTCTTTGGGATTGGAATGAAAACTGACCTTTTCTAGTCCTGTGGTCACTGCTGAATTTTCCAGATTTGCTGGCATATTGAGTGGAGCACTTTCACAACATCATATTTTAGGATTGAAATAGATCAACTAGAATTCCATCACCTCCTCTAGCTTTGTTTGTAGTGATGCTTCCTAATGCCCACTTGACTTCGCATTATAGGATATCTGGCTCTAGGTTTCTGATCACACCATTGTGATTATCTGGGTCATGAAGATCTTTTTTGTATCGTTCTTTTGTGTATTCTTGCCACCTCTTCTTAATATCTTCTGCTTTTGTTAGATCCATACCATTTCTGTCCATACCATTTTGTTAGGTCCATACCATTTTGTTAGGTCCATACCATTTCATGAGGTGATACCCCATGCCCAAGGGCAAAGGAGAAGCACCAGAAAGATGGTAGGAGGGACGAATTTGCTTTTAGAATCAAACCCCATTCCTGCCAGAGATGCTCAGAGGGCTCAAACAAACCTTGTGCATGCCAGGACCCAGGAACCCCACAGAGACTGAAACAGAACTGTGTTTGAGCATCTCCTGTGGAGTTATGGGTCAGCAGTTGACTGCCACAGGAACAGGAGCTCTGGGTGCAGGAGACTTGGGTATGGCATAAGCCCTCTTGGAGGAGGTCACCATTAACCCCACCATAAAGCTGCCAGAACTCACACAAGATGGGGAAATTGACTCTTGGAGGGCACACACAGTACCGTGTGTGCACCAGACCCAGGAGAAAGGGGCAGTGACCCCACAAGAGACTGACCCAGACTTTCCCGGAAGTGTCCAGGAGTCTAAAGCAGAGGCATGGGTCAGTGGTGGCCTGCTGCAGGGTTGGGGGCAGCGAGTATAGCAATACATGCGTGGGATCTTTTGAAGGAGGTCCCCATTATCTTCATTACCTCCACCATAGTTTGGCCCCAGATAAATAGTATGAGGGAACACAGCTCCACCCATCAACAGAAAGTTAGATTAAAGATTTACTGAGGATGTCCCACCCATCAGAACAAGACCAGGTTTCCCCCTCAGTCTCTCTCATCAGGAAGCTTCCATAAGCCTCTTATGCTTCTCCATCAGAGGGCAGACAGACTGAAAACCACAGTCACAGAAAACTAACCAATCTAATTACATGGGCCACAGGCTTGTCTAACTCAGTGAAACTATGAGCCATGCTATGTAGGGTCATCCATGATGGACCAGTCATGGTGGAGAGTTCTGACAAAATGTGGTCCACTGAAGAAGGGAATGGCAAACCACTTCAGTATTTTTGCCTTGAGAATCCCATGAACAGTGTGAAAAGGCAAAAAGATAGTACACTGAAAGATGAACTCCTCAGATCAGTAGGTGCCCAATATGCTAGTGGAGATCAGTGGAGAAATAACTCCAGAAAGAATGAAGGGATGGAGCCAAAGCAAAAAAAAAAAAAAATCACCCAGTTTTGGATGTGACTGGTGATATAAGCAATGTCCAATGCTGTAAAGAGCAATATTGCATAAGAATCTGGAATGTTAGGTCCATGAATCAAGGCAAATTGGAAGTGGTCAAACAGGAGATGGCAAGAGTGAATATTGACATTTAAGGAATCAGAGAACTAAAATGGACTGGAATGGGTGAATTTAACTCAGATGACCATTATATCTACTACTGTGGGCAGGAATCCCTTAGAAGAAATGGAGTAGCCATCATAGTCAACAAAAGAGTATGAAATGCAGTACTTGGATGCACTCTCAAAAATGACAGAATGATCTCTGTTCATTTCCAAGGCAAACCGTTCAATATCACAGTAATCCAAGTCTATGCCCTCACCAGTAATGTTGAATAAGAGGAAGTTGAACAGCTCTATGAAGAAGATCTACAAGACCTTCTAGAACTAATAACCAAAATAGATGTCCTTTTCATCAGGAAGTCAAGAAACACATGGAGGAACAGGCAAATTTGGCTTTGGAGTACAGAATGAAGCAAGGCAAAGGCTAACAGAGTTTTGCCAACAGAACTCACTGCTCATAGCAAACACCCTCTTCCAACAGTACATGAGAAGGCTCTACACATGGACATCACCAAATGTTCAATACCAAAATCAGACTGATTATATTCTTTGCAGACAAAGGTGGAGAAGCTCTATACAGTCAGCAAAAACAAGACTGCAAGCTGACTATGGCTCAGAACATGAACTCCTTATTGACAAATTCAGACTTAAATTGAAGAAAGTAGGAAAAACCACTAGACCATTCAGGTATGACCTGAGTAAAATCCCTTACAATTATACAGTGGAAGTGAGAAATAGATTCGAGGGATTAAATCTAATAGACAGAGTGCCTGATGAACTATGGACGGAGATTCGTGACATTGCACAGGAGAAAAAGATCAAGACAATCCCCAAGAAAAAGAAATGCAAAAAAGCAAAATGGCTGTCTGAGGAGGCTTTACAAATAGCTGTGAAATGAAGAGAAGCGAAAAGCAAAGGAGGAAAGGAAAGATGTACCCATTTGAATGCCAAGTTCCAAAGAATAGCAAGGAGATATAAGAAAGCCTTCCTCAGTTGATCAATGCAAAGAAATAGAGGAAAACAATATAATGGAAAAGACTAGAGATCTCTTCAAGAAAATTAGAGATAGCAACGCAACATTTCATTCAAAGATGGGCTCAATAAAGGACAGAAACGGTATGGGAGCATTTTAGTTAGGGACTATTTATATATTTTTATTTTGTAAAGAAATTAAAAGTGATATTCTGCTCAATTCTGTCTTACATACTTTCTGTTTGTATTGAATTCTCATACCAAGGATCTGTCACTTCTTTTACATAAATTCATTTTATACTCAGTCACAATGAATAACTATCATAAAAACAAATAGCATGTCAACACATTTATTTGACCAGAGTCCTCTTGAGATAATGTCTTAATTTTCATCAAGATTGTAGTGATTACTGTTTCTAATTATGATAATCAAATAACTCATTAGTGATTATGTTTCAAAAAGGATTTAAAATACAAAATGTTTCTAGAATCTGGTGAGTCATTTGACTGAGTGTGTTGAAATATGGACATAACTGAAAGGGCAATTTTGACCCTCAATATCAGGCACTAAATAAATTATGTAAGGCAAAGGTACTCAATTTTTACATGCTATATGTTCCCAAAAGCCCAGTTTCATGGTAGTTCATTTCAAAGCACATTCTTGTTTATTTATGAAGAATAAATTGAGCAAAACTTGTTGCCTTGTCTAACTTGACATCAGCATAAACCATCAAATGAGTGGATCAAGGTTTAAGCAAGTGAAGGGTATATTTCGTTAGTTGTTGCTCAATATATGAAGCAGACAATTGAAGCAAAAGAAAGGAGGTGGTGACTTATTTTTCAAAGGAAATTTCATTTGCAAAAAGTTTCAGTTGAATGAGCTACAGAAAACAAGGTCTTGTTATCTTTCATGTGTGCATTCAGTAGCTTATTTAAAAGTTTGTAAATATTTGCTGAATGTGCCCTTTATTAGGTATATGTGTGTGTGTGGGTATTCCTTCCTCAAGCAAACTTCCCTTCTTGCATTATACCAATTTTTTAATAAGACTGTGTACAGATTTCTGTACTTCTCCATGCTTTAGAGAGCTCACTAAGCAATAAGATTGGTAAAAATGTTTTGTACTTTGAGATGAAATGTACAATGTCAGTTAGCTTAAAAGCACAAAATACCAGTTGGTAAAGTTCAGTCAAGCCTTGTTCACAATCAACCATTAACACAAAAGGGTCTAAGCCATGTTGATAAATTACATATGCAGTTGCAATATTTAGACCTACACTTTTGACCATATTCAAACACATTTATAATATTTGGTTTTAAACTTATCAGACTCTCCATTTGTAGATCAGGTTTCAAAATATCTGATTGGCCCTTTCAACATCCCAGATTTAGAGCATGGCGTTTTTCCAGATGAACAGAGAAAGGTGTATTTTATGAATGTATTTGGATATATTAATTAAGCAGATGGTCTTTTAAGATTTGGTAATAAGTTCCTTCCAGGGAAAAACATTTCTTTTTTCCTGTTAAATTGAATGGCCATCTGGATTGAATGAACTACATGCTCTAAATCTAGTCTATTGTTGGGTCTTTGTTATTAACCTCTTGCCTGGGAATATTCTGGGAAATTTATGAGAATTTTAATGAGATAAGTTCAAAGGTCCCTTTAAAGTCTGTAAACTTATCCTTTAAAATATGGAATTTAAAATATGATTGAATTTTTTGTTGAAGTATATTAACATGAGTCAAGATAATTTCTACCCTGCATCATACATAACCTCTAAATGTTTGATTTTTGGCCAGCCAGTCTTTCTGTCTTAATTTCTTCACCAATAATAGAGGTTAAGAAAAGAATTTTCTAGTGTCTCTTTAAACTCTAAAATTCAATGAATCTATCAGATGCTGAAGTCACCCAAAGGGAAAGGAATTGCTACAAATCCTAACTTGCAAGTACAATTTTAAAGCTCAGATTCCAAGCTCTTGAAAGAGTTTCAGTGCCACAGAGGGGAACGAAAAAGAGACCTAACAGAACTTAAAAAGAGTAAAGGCTGAAAGAAACGCAAAGAGGGATTCAGAGCGACTGAGCTCAGTGTCAGGAGTATGAATCATATTTACTCTGATTTCCTGTTTCTTTTGATGTTGAGTCCCAAAAGAAGGTAGCTACCTTTCTGGCTGCTTCCTTCTAATTCACTATATACACACACTTATATGTGCACACACACAGATACACATACACCACCATCTCATACTGTATATACACTGGAGAAAAGTTATATTTTGTTTCTTAAAGTGTCCCATAGTTGTCTGGATTATTGCAGAACATTGTGAATTATAGAATTAGTTTAGACATCTTTCCAAAGTGACAGATGAAAGTCAACCCAAATTAGTGTTGATGATCTCTTTCTTTGCTTATATTAGGTCCCTTGGTAATTCAAATGGTTAGAAAAAGATATTATATAAATAGAATGGCAATTTTTTTTCCCTTTCATTGAAGGGAAGTAAAAAAGTCTATTCATTCTTATCAAATTCTTAACCAGGTAAGGTTTAATAAAAAGAAATCTTTGTTAAAGTACTTGAAATTGTAAGAATGTTAATACAACATAACAAAGAGACATATTTAAGAGGTGTTGAGTTTTATATTGAGGTAATAATTAGAAATTCTAGATATTTTTTCTCCTTTCCTAAAATTATTTTCCTTAAATCATGTATTCTCTTGATTTGAAAGTGGATTTGTTATTGGTATTACTAATATGAAACGTTTTATAAAATGTTCTATACATACTGTTTAATCACTTTAAATATTGCCCCTCTCCATTTCGATTTCATAAAAACTGTCACAAACTTAAGCATTAAACCTTATTTATTTGGACTAAATATATTTATTTCAATATCAGTATAGGACTAAAATACATTGATCTTTTACAAAGAGCTATAATTCTGTATTCTTCTGAAGAAAAAAATATATATATGAGTGTATACACACACACACACACACACACACATATATATATATATATATAAAATCCACAGTGTAAAAATGTCACTATTTAATCTGACTCTCTTTAGATTTTATTCTTTTTGTTCCCTTTATTTTGAGATATTTATGTTTGTTACCAAATACATTTAGGAGATGTGGAAGCTTCATAAAAATGACCACATTTAATATACTGCCAACTTTTTGAGGAAGGGAATTATTTCTTATTCCTATTCTTTTAACCATACCATTAAAAAGTATTTGGCACAGAGGAGGTTATTAAGAAATATTTGTTGATGCTAATAAACACTTTTATTAGGGAGAATCTTCACAAAAGGTACAGCATTTGATATCCTTCTTGAAGAGAAAATCAAATTTTCTTCCTCAGAAAAGAAATGTTTTCCAGTTACACTTTATACTTATTAATATATATTTTCAAAGTAGTTTTTTTTTTGGTATATGGTTCTATAATCTATTTCTGGTTCATTTACATACCTCTCATCACCAGGGGGACAACTCATAAGAATAAATCAGAGAGGTGTTAGTGTTTTACAGAATCACCTATCTGTTACAATTACATGACCTGAGGGTTAAAAGATAAACAGTACAGTAGTTTTGCTGAAGTTATATTAGTTAGGAGCTTGGAGATAAAGAAGGTAATTCAAAAGATGAACTCTATAAGTAGTGACTCACGTACAGCTATTTTCTTGTTTTGTTAAAATACATCACTTCGGAGATCCTTGTCCCAAACCTATAAGAAGAACCTTTTTTAAGACCTTGAAAGTGAGCATGTTTCTCATGTGACTTGATTTTTTTCCCTTAAAAGGCAAAGAGCTTCGATTTTAAAGATAAATTTTAAAAAACAAAACACTCTAGCATTTTAAACTTTACTTCACAGCTGGATAGATTCCACATTTGCTGAAGAGTTTCTATCCAACATCACTGTGATTAGTTTCTTTGAAAGTGAAAGTGAAAGTCGCTCATTCGTGTCCGGCTCTTTGGGACCCCATAGAAAATACAGTCCCGGAGAAGGCGATGACACCCCACTCTAGTACTCTTGCCTGGAAAATCCCATGGATGGAGGAGCCTGGTAGGCTGCAGTCCATGGGGTCGCTGAGAGTCGGATACGACTGAGCATCTTCACTTTCACTTTTCACTTTCATGCATTGGAGAAGGAAATGGCAACCTACTCCAGTGTTCTTGCCTGGAGAATCGCAGGGACGGGGGAGCCTCATGGGCTGCCATCTGTGGGGTCGCACAGAGTTGGACATGACTGAAGCGACTTAGCAGTAGCAGAATATACAGTCCATGGGATTCTCCAAGCCAGGATACTGGAATGGGTAGCCTTTCTCTTTTCCAGGGGGTGCTCCCAACCCAGGTCAAACCCAGGTCTCCTGCATTGCAGGTGGATTCTTTAAAGCTGGGCCACAAGAGAAGCCCAAGGATACCAGAGTGGGTAGCCTATCCCTTCTCCAGCAGATATTCCCAACCCAGGAATCAAACCGGGTTCTCCTACATTGCAGGCGGATTCATTATCAACTGAGCTATCTGGTAAGCCCATTTGGCCTTAAATACTCAACTATCTCAAAAGGTATTGGATACACCGGCTCTTTTTCTGAAAAGAACGTGAATGTATAGCCAGTAAACATCAGGCTTTTGATAGCTGCTTTTCTTCCTTCTGAATAAAAAGCTAAGATGTGTATGAAACACGAGATTAAAATTTTTACTTTGGCTTTAACAAAAGTCACATGCATTTTCAAAGCTATTAGCAAGTGAAGAGCAAATGTAACAGAGTCAGTGGGAAAGTCTCAGCTTTCCTGCAGTTTATCAAGTTATTCACATTATTTTATGAAGATTTAAACTTAGAGAATAATATTCAGAAAAACAAACACAACCTTAAGTTTTGTGGTAACAGATCTGATAATATCTCACGTTGATACTGCATTTTCGAACTGGATAGTTGGAGGAGATTCTCTAATATAAACTTCCCATTTTACAGACAAATACAAGGATGCCATGAAATGACAGTCAGATGGTAATAGAGCTGTGGGTCAAGTCCAAGGGCCCCAGTGCCAACTGGCACTTTCCAGTATATTATGAAGTATCTTTTTTTTTTTTTAACTCTAAATCATTGCTCTAAAAGTTATAAATTCCCATTCAAATTTCATAATGTACAATTTGCATACATTAGTTTAAAATACAAATTTAAAGCACTGAATTAAAAAAAAAACACATCTTAAAATTATGTTTGCAAGGAATAGTGTTTGTTTGCTATCAGTGTATGGACTATAAAAAACAAAGCACTTTTTTTTTTTTCCTCTCTCTCTCTGTATGCTATTAAAAGCATGGTTGCAGCTTCAGAGTCTGTTTTAGAAAACTTTCCAGTAAGAGAAGTCTAATAAACCACTGAACTTATTTAAGAATTTGCCTTGAAAGAATATTCAAATAACTGGCACAGCCTTGAGTTTTGAATTCATGATAAAACACTCTAGATTTGAATCTCTGAATTTATTACCTGATTTCTTTGACTGAAGGTTGGCTTGCAGACTGTTGTGAAGGACTGGCATGCAGATAGCTAAAGTTAATATTATGTTAAAAGTTTATTTTGGGAAAGCATTTTTGTGATACGATAACACAGTTGTACTATTGGAAAGTATATTCTGTTCAGATTTTAAAATATATATATATATATCATGAAAATTTCAACATATAGTTATAATTCTAAGCTTATGTTTCAGAAATATTTCACCCTAAATTGTAGGATGTGTTTGTGTTAAACATTATATATACTAATTTTAGATTTCCCTGGTAGCTCAGACAATAAAGACTCTGCCTGCAATGCAGGAGACCGAGATTTAATCCCTGGGTTGGGAAGATCCCCTGGAGAAGGAAATGGCAATGCACTCCAGTATTCTTGCCTGGATAATCCCATGGACAGAGGAGAATGGCAGGCTATAGTCCATAGGGTCGCAAAGAGTCAGACTCAGCTGAGCAACTAATGCTTTCATGCTCTGATACTAATTTAGTATAGTATATTTGCTTTGTTTACAGATCATTTAAAATTTTATAAATATTTATATATTATTTATATCACACAGGGTGAAATATTTTATTAAAAGGTTAGTACTTGATGTGATATTATTAAAAGAAGTTGTGTGTATAAAAGATATACCCTTTTATATATAAATGTATGAAATAATATACTCATAAAAATATGAGTTACTTACATGAAACATGGAATTCATAGGCATGGTACATGTAAATCCAATTCACAAGTTGCTGCTTCTCTATAGAAGGAGAATATTTACTGGGTGGAAAGCCCATCAAAGTGTAACTGAACAGGATCTTTTGGGGCCTTCCTGGGACAAGTCTTTCTCCATAGCCTCTGCTTTAGCTCCACTCTGCAGTACCCAGATTTTAGTATTCAATGCACATTTCTTAATTTTTTTTTTTTTAACAGATGTAAAGACCCATTACCAAATGAGGGAAGATGTTAAGTACTTCATGACCATAAGCATATAACCCCAGGCTTTCTGGAGCTTAAGAATTGATGTTTACCCCTGTGACACCGCCCTGTTACCTCACCATCAGCCAGAGAACTGTGCATAAACTGACCACATACCCTGTGACCTCCCTTCCCTCATCTGGCTTTTAAAAATGATTTGCCTAATCTCTTCATGGAGCTTGGGATTTTTAGAGCATGAGCTACCCTTACATGGCCCTGCAATATACTATTCTCTGCGCCAATTCTGACATTCCGGTTTGTTTGACCTCAGTGTGTCAGGCATACAAACTTGCCCTAGTAGCTATATCCCTGAACTCACTTATTACTTAGATTTGTATAAAGTTTTTTTGTGTTCCAATGTCAGTAAGTTGCACATGTTATAAACTAATACTGCTGCTGCTAAGTCACTTCAGTTGTGTCCGACTCTGTGTGACCCCATGGACTGCAGCCTACCAGGTTCCTCCGTCCATGGGATTTTCCAGGCAAGAGTACTGGAGTGGGTTGCCAAAAACTAATATTAATATTCACTAATAAGTGAGTTCAGTAACTAAATCCTGTCAGACTCTGTAACCTCATGGACTGCAGCATGTCAGGCTTCCCTGTCATCCTCTAACTCCTGGGGAGTTTGCTCAAATTCACATCCATTGAGTCAATTATGCCATCTAACCATCTCATCCTCTTTCACTCCCTTGTTCTTTTACCTTCAATCTTTTCTAGCATCAAGAGCTTTTCCAATGAGTTGGCTCTTTGCATCAGGGGACCAAAGTATTGGAGTTTCAGCTTCAGCATCAGTCCCTCCAATGAATATTCACGACTGATTTCCTTTAGGATTGACTGGTTGGATCTCCTTGCCATTGTTTCCACTGTTTCCCCATCTGTTTGCCATGAAGTGATGGGACCGGATGCCATGATCTTAGTTTTCTGAATGTTGAGCTTTAAGCCAACTTTTTCACCCTCCTCTTTCTCTTTCATCAAGAGGCTCTTTATTTCTTCTTCAGGTTCTGCCATAAGGGTGGTGTCATCTGCATATCTGAAGTTGTTGATATTTCTTCTGGCAATCTTGATTCCAGCTTGTGTTAATCCAGCCAAGCATTTCATAAGAGGTATTCTGCATATGTTAAATAAGAAGGGTGACATCACACAGCCTTATCATACTCCTTTCCCAGTTTTGAACCAGTCTGTTGTCTCATGTCCAGTTCTAACGGCTTCTTAACCTGCATACAGGTTTCTCAGGAGACAGGTAAGGTGGCCTGATACTCTCATCTCTAAGAATTTTCCACAGTTTGTTTTGAGTCACACAGTCAAAAGCTTTAGTGTAGTCAATGGAACAGATGTTTTTCTGGAACTCCTTTGGTTTCTCCAAGATCCAGCAAATGTTCACAATTTGATCTCTGGTTCCTCTGCATTTTCTAAACCCAACTTGTACATCTGGAAGTTCTAGGTTCATATAATGCTGGAGCCTAGCTTGAAGGATCTTCAGCATAACCTTGCTAGCATATGAAATGAGTGCAATCATATGGTATTTGGAACAGTCTTTGGAATTGGAATGAAAAGCAACCTTTTTCAGTCCTACGACCATTGCTGAGTTTTCCAAATTTGTTGACTTGTTGAGTGCAGCACTTTAACAGCATCATCTTTTAGGATTTGAAATAGCTCAGCTGGAATTTGGTCACCTCCACTAGCTTTGTTCCTAACTTTGTTTCTTAAGGTCCACTTGACTTCACACTCCAGGTTGTTCCGCTCTAGGTGAATGACCACACCATCATAGTTATCTGTGTCATTAAGACCTTTTTTGCACATTTCTTCTGTGTATACTTTATAGCTCTTCTTAATCTCTTCTGCTTCTGTTAGTTCCTTACCATTTCTGTACTTTGTATTTGATACTCTTTTAGAATTCCCTGGAAATATTAACCAATTAAAAAAAATACATTGACTTTCGTGGACATTAATTACCTAAGAGTGAAAATGAAACTCATCATTTTCCTTCCCTGAAGCTTTCAATTCAGGCCAGAAATATAACAGAAAGATCATTTTCAAATTCCCAATGAACATTTCTAAAATGACCTCTCCCTTTGTATTTGAAATATTAAAACTATTTTTACTCACTCTATTTTTCTTGTGTTGAGACAATTTTAGTTTTGTTTCCCTTCAAACTATAAATAAAATTAAGTTATAAATACATGAAAAATTATAAGGGATTTTATAGCAAAAATTAAAAAGATAAACTTAAACTATAAAAAAATGTCTGGAAGTAAAAATATAGCGTGAATAATCTTGATTGATCCTGGTACTGAAAATGTCTGTTATTGTGTTCCTTAGAATGTGTTTAGACAGAAGTTAGCCTCTCTTCCTAAGTGTCTGGAGCTGTAAAGGGTTCCATGTATTTAAAATGCAGAATTAATTTGCAGTATGCAATGCTGACTGGCATTAATGAGGCTTTGCTCAAGCAACATAACATGCCGTCTTTTGTAATTTAAAATCTTTCGATGTCTTACTGCTCTTGTGAAATGGCTTTATAGTAAGGTAATAATACAAGGAAGAAACCAATGGAGAAGTTATAAAGCATGGAATATTGGTATTTGAAGTGTACTTTCTGAGGGTTTTTATTTCTATGCATGCCCATAGCAACTGGGTCAAAAGGGGTACATAAAACTACATAACATCCATGAACCACTTAAAGAAAGTGTTGTAATGTGCAGAAAGCTACAATTTGTGGTCTTCATAAAGGTAGTTTTGTACTGCTGTTCCTTGGTGAGTAATGACCTATAACTGTATCCAGTTTATCTGTATTATATTAGAGAGCTTAGTAGTAATTGCTTATAAGACAATTTATAACTGGATGTGAGGAAATATATGACCTTATTCATGTATGTATTTATTTATTTAGCAAAATTGAGTTCATACTCATGTACCCAGCACCCTGGCACACTCAATGCTCAGTTCACAGAAGTTTGCTCTGCTGTTACACATTTAGAGGAAAGCTGCTGCATAATTTTGACATAGGATGCTATTGCTTAATTTTTAACTAAATTACCAAAATTTCTATAGAACTATAAAATTATTTTCCTTTTACTCCAAACGTCATTAAGTATTATGTTGATAAAAGAAGATAAAATTCAGCTTAATGTAGCCCCTTCAAAAACTTTATGATTCTTTTGGGAATATATCTTTATCTCCATCTCAAGCTCTGCATTTATCAATTGTCCACTAAAAAAAGCCTTGAAAGTCATTGCCTAGAAGGAAAGTATGCAATTTTCAGGTATCCTCAGGAAATGAACAATATACAGAGTTGCTAAATATTTTTAGTAACCAAAGATATTTATATCGATGTATTGCTTTCAAATACCACTTAAGCAATAACACATTGGGAGAAAGCTATTTCTTGGTTATGATACCTCTCACCTATACTTTTTTATTAAATGGTTACAATTGTTTGAAAAATGTCTGTCAGTCTATGATAGAGTTCATTAAATTTTGAAATAGCTTATGAAGAATTCCTAAACAAAGGGAGAAAAAGTTTTCATCTGATCAGATCAGATCAGTCACTCAGTCGTGTCTGACTCTTTGAACCCCATGAATCGCAGCACGCCAGGCCTCCCTGTCCATCACCAACTCCCGGAGTTCACTCAGACTCACGTCCATCGAGTCATTGATGCCATCCAGCCATCTCATCCTCTGTCGTCCCCTTCTCCTCTTGCCCCCAATCCCTCCCAGCATCAGAGTCTTTTCCAATGAGTCAACTCTTCACATGAGGTGGCCAAAGTACTGGAGTTTCAGCTTTAGCATCATTCCTTCCAAAGAAATCCCAGGGCTGATCTCCTTCAGAATGGACTGGTTGGATCTCCTTGCAGTCCAAGGGACTCTCAAGAGTCTTCTCCAACACCATAGTTCAAAAGCATCAATTCTTCGGGGCTCAGCCTTCTTTACAGTCCAACTCTCACATCCATACATGACCACAGGAAAAACCATAGCCTTGACTAGGTGAACCTTTGTTGTCAAAGTAATGTTTCTGCCTTTGACTATGCTGTCTAGGTTGGTCATAACTTTCCTTCCAAGGAGTAAGCGTCTTTTAATTTCATGGCTGCAGTCACTATCTGTAGTGATTTTGGAGCCCAGAAAAATAAAGTCTGACACTGTTTCCACTGTTTCCCCATCTATTTCCCATGAAGTGGTGGGACCAGATGCCATGATCTTGGTTTTCTGAATGTTGAGCTTTAAGCCAACTTTTTCACTCTCCTCTTTCACTTTCATCAAGAGGTTTTTGAGTTCCTCTTCACTTTCTGCCATAAGGGTGGTGTCATCTGCACATCAGAGGTTATTGATATTTTTCCCGGCAATCCTGATTCCAGCTTGTTTCTTCTAGTCCAGCGTTTCTCATGATGTACTCTGCATATAAGTTAAATAAACAGGGTGACAATATACAGCCTTGACGTACTCCTTTTCCTATGTTTTTTTTTTTTTTAATTTTATTTTATTTTTAAACTTTACATAATTGTATTAGTTTTGCCAAATATCAAAATGAATCCACCACAGGTATACATGTGTTCCCCATCCCGAACCCTCCTCCCTTCTCCCTCCCCATACCATCCCTCTGGGTCATCCCAGTGCACTAGCCCCAGGCATCCAGTATCGTGCATCGAACCTGGACTGGCATCTCATTTCATACATGATATTTTACATGTTTCAATACCATTCTCCCAAATCTTCCCACCCTCTCCCTCTCCCACAGAGTCCATAAGACTGTTCTATACATCAGTGTCTCTTTTGCTGTCTCGTACACAGGGTTATTGTTACCATCTTTCTAAATTCCATATATATGCGTTAGTATACGTATTGGTGTTTTTCCTTCTGGCTTACTTCACTCTGTATAGTAGGCTCCAGTTTCATCCACCTCATTAGAACTGATTCAAATGTATTCTTTTTAATGGCTGAGTAATACTCCATTGTGTATATGTACCACTGCTTTCTTATCCATTCATCTGCTGATGGACATCTAGGTTGCTTCCATGTCCTGGCATTTATAAACAGTGCTGAGATGAACACTGGGGTATATGTGTCTCTTTCCCTTCTGGTTTCCTCAGTGTGTATGCCCAGCAGTGGGATTGCTGGATCATAAGGCAGTTCTATTTCCAGTTTTTTAAGGAATCTCCACACTGTTCTCCATAGTGTCTGTACTAGTTTGCATTCCCACCAACAGTGTGAGAGGGTTCCCTTTTCTCCACACCCTCTCCAGCATTTATTACTTGTAGACTTTTGCATCGCAGCCATTCTGACTGGTGTGAAATGTTACCTCATAGTGGTTTTGATTTGCATTTCTCTGATAATGAGTGATGTTGAGCAGCAGATCAGGTGGTCTGGTATTCTTAACTTAAATTACTTACTGAATTTCATCAAACATTAATTCCACATTCTTATTTTTCCAATCCTCTTTTTAACTTATATTTGTTATGATTTTTTACAAAATATTCCTATATTTTAACTGTTTCAGAATAAATTGACTCCATTTAGTGTATTATAATAATAGTAGCTAGAAGTAAATATTATACTAATATTTTAAAAGTAACCTGCTTGCATAACAAAGTGCACAATAAGAAATACTTATTTTTGTCTGTTAATACCACTTGTTACAGGAAACTATAATTGAGGGAAGCCATCTGGTCTATTTAATGGCCTATGCCAAAAGGCTATATAAAATCAGCCTTTGTTTTCTCATAAATTCCACATGGAGCAGTCAACTTCTCCCTGTTCATTGAGCAACAGTGACTGCCTCCATCTGGCTAGCCTCTGTGAACCTGGACTAAAAATGGAAATGCTTGTTGGGACAGAGGAGACAGCAAGTGCTATTAAGGATGGAAGGGGAGGAGGCACCTTTGGGACCTCAAGAAAGGAGAAGAAAGGCTATCTCCAGACTGAAAGGAGATATAGGATGGGGACTGTGAATAGAGTGGAGGGGAATTTACATAAAGCAGAGGGTTATTGGCCAGTTCAAGTAGTTTTGAAGTAGATCCCAGTTAACTTGCATACCCCTGGGGTGTCTGATGCCCTGGAAGAACCAAGACTGGATGGGCAAAGTCTCCTGGGTAGTCAAATTGTGCAGGGCCAAGAAGTTGAACAGGAGCTAATTTGTTCATATATGCGGTAGATCAATTCAAATGTATCCACTTACGTGACATATTATTGTGAAGAAATTGCTTCCTGCCATGAATTACTGAGGGCTTCCCTTGTGGTTCAGCTGGTAAAGAATGTGTCTGCACTGCGGGAGACCTGGGTTGATCCCTGGGTTGGGAAGATCTCCTGGAGAAGGGAAAGGCTGCCCACTGCACTATTCTTGTCTGGAGAATTCCATGGACTGTATAGTCTACGGGGTCGCAAAGAGTTGGACACGATTGAGGGACTTTGACTTCACTCCACTTCACTTCATGAATTACTAAAGGTCCAGTTTGATAAACAAAGCATGATGACTAAATCTATTGCTTTTTTAATTGTTTTTACTGCAGGTACTCTCTCAATCTGTGAGATGAACACACTATATTTTTGTCTTAGCGTTTACAACACAAAATGTAGGTTTGGGGAATACTCATTTTGCAATGAATTTGTCTGCTGGGGACAAAAGACTAAAAGAAAAAAGAAAATAGCTACCAAGAAATTATTACCCAGGGAGTTAGAAGCCAAAATAATCTAGGTGAATATAAGTCTCTGCAAAAAGTCTTGCATTTTTTTTTCATGTATTCTTTCATTTCACTTAAAATTTTCACTTAAAATACTTATAAAATACCTTGTAATGCCGCAGGAATTGTAGTAAATTGTCAACAGGAGGATCATGTTCTCTTGTGAAGTGAAAGAAAACAAAACATATTCAGAGAAAGTAGCCACAGTACCCTAGGAAGAAAACCAGCATGTTCCTCAACTAGCTTTAGAAAAACATTTTCTACTGAAAAGGAGAGGATTGATCCTGAGCCAGATCTGAAGAGATTTATCTTCCACATAGTACCTTTACTTCTGAAGATGCATTATTTCAAGATTTTATAGATCATAAAGCCATTTTTATAACCATTATCTACAATTTTGTTGAAGTGGATGGAACAAATTTTTAACAAAGCCATGCTAATTCTTTTTCTATGTACTGACTCATTTTCAGGTATTTGAAAAACTCAGAAAAAGTAAAGAGAAGTAAGGAAAATACCTATGTCCTTAGTACCCAGAATTAACATATGTTAGTATTTTATGGTATTTCTGTCTCCAATTTTTTTAAGAAAAATACTTTTTTAAGGAAAAGAAGAGGGGCAAAGCATTTTTTTAAAAAACAAAATAAACAAGCAGATACCTTTACGCTACTGATGCAGGTGACATTCCTTTCTGCATCCTTTTGTCTGCATGCATGCTCAGTTGGTTCAGTCATGTCTGACTCTTTGTTACCCCATGGACTTCAGCCAACCAGACTCCTCTGTCCATGGGATTCTCCAGGCAAGAATACTGCAGTGGGTTACCATGCCTTCTTCCAGGGGATCTTCCTGATCCAAGGATCAAACCCATGTCTCTTACCTCTCCTGAACTGATAGGCAAGTTCTTTACCACAAGGACCACTTGGGAAGCCCTTGGATCCTTTTATGGTTCATCATTTTTCCTTATTCTATATAAGTAATCTCTACACTGATATATATTCTAGCCATCTGTATTTCTATGATTTTAAAACCAAATACTATTTATGTGGTGTTTAGCTTTAAAATTTATTATACTGCATTTTCATTTTGAATCAAAATATGCATTACACAAGGCAACTACCTATGTGTTAACATACCTTGATGAGCATTTTAACTTTGTTTTCCAAGCATATTTAATAATGACAGGACAATAAGCCAATAAAGAAGGATTCATAGAAGATATTAGAGACAAACAGGAAATACAAGCTCAAGGCTTCCTGATTTGAGACAGAGTAAGTTTCAGGACATTCAGTGATTAGAACAAATTTTCAGAAGTCGGAGCATATGCTGTGGATCTCTTAAAATATAAACTTTATCAGTTTCCTGAAATACTCATAAAAATATATGGTTTGATATAAGCATGTTTAGGAACATTTGAAAAGCCCTTCCTTTGTTTATGAATAGTAAATGGTTCATGTGTCTGTTTGAGAAAGTAGTTTAGAATTGGAAACCAGTGGAGAATGCCATCAGAAAACGTACTTCCTAAGGAAGTAAGCTTCATTTTCTCCAAACTTTTCAGTTTTAGCAATGACAATACCAACATGAACAGTTACATGATTCCAGAAGGAAAGCGTGAGCGATAAAAGGACACCCAGGAGTTCGTGGGCCCTTGCAGGGCGAGTGACACAAATGCATCTGGAAGGAAGGAATTATCAGTTTTGTCAAGTGAGAAGAGGACTGTGAATTGCCCTTCAGTTACTATAAGAGGTGATAAAAACTTGACACACATGGGCTGTACAAAGGAATGGGTGGAGAGATTGAAGATACCAAGTGCAGACAAGTCTTTAGATTCGTTTCTGCAAATGTGAATCTTTTACTGATGTTTAGAACTTTTGTATTAAAAACTGAAGAATGTTTACTAACTCTTCATGAAAGCAATCTCTAGTTTCTTAAAATGAGTAGGAATAATAGTTTCTGTGAGAAGCTTTAACAAAAGGAATTGTTATTTAATGAAACCTATAGCATAAAAACACAAGGTGGCCGCCTGTATAATGACTGCACAGATTTTGTAATAACACTGTTGATTTTGGGGAAACAACCTTGAATTTGCAAGAACGTAGGAGGAGTAAGAGGCTACTACTATAGAGCTGGGTGGAAACATGTAAAGAATCCCCTTTGTAGCAAAGAAAACAGCAGTGTTTAACTTCATGGTTATAAAATTTTTCATAAAACGTTTGTTGCTTTTGTTACTGTTGTAGTTTTTCTCTTGATATTTTGACTATGAAGTACTTCCTTAGGAATTTGTATCAAAAATGAAAGAACTAATATTCCTTATTGTGAGCCAGATTTGTGTAGGTATTTCTATTGAGAGTGAATGACAATTTCCCAGGAATTATGACAAGTGTTTAAGGGTGGGAAGAGTTATACACATAATCAAATAGATACTATTAAATGGAAAATATCAAATAGAATTGAAAGTATAAAATAAATGTATTTACATTGATCTCCATTTAATATGATTGTTGTTAGAGAACTCTACCTCTCTTAAATTTGATGTACATATGAATCCCTCAATATTAAATCTGATTTAGCAAATCTATCTTGACCATAACTCATTTTATAGTTATTTGTATCAAATTTGGAAAATGGAAAAATTTTAGTTGATGAAATCTCAAGACTTTTAAATAAACTTTCAATCTATTTTCAGCTGTAACTGTCATTGAACTAGAAATTTGTTGGGAAGAATACATAGCAATTAAATTGTTTTTCCCTTAAGAATGTGTTTCCTTAATGTTTGGGCTATTAATAATATTGGCTCTCAAAATATTCTTTACAGTGCTATTTTTGCTTTCTTTTTCACTCTGATTCATAGATTTGTAATCCCTGGAGGCCTTATAACACTGAAAAAGTTTAAAAAGTGATAACATTACAGTGAATTAAACTTTTCCTTGGATGCCATTAACTATTCTGTTAATGCCTCTGTTTATAAGAGGCTGCTAAATAATTAGACTCAAGAAAGGGATTGTGGTAAAATCTTGTTTAGATGGAAGGACTTACCTGAGTGTAAGTTGTATTGCAAATGCATTCGTTTTGCTTACATAATATCACTGCCTTAGGGAAGTAGGGAAGGAATGAAGATAAAAGCTCACCTTTGGTACCCACTGTATATAAAGTACCATTCCATTATTTGGTTGTCATCTCTCATATTACAGTCCAATTCTGTAACTTCTCATCATTGGTCTAACCGTTAAATTTCATGTACTAATAACCCCTGTCCCTATTCTCATGGCATGGCTCACATGATCCATGGTTAAAGCATTATTGAACTACTTGCCGCTCATAGGCAAGTCTGGGGAATTCATGTCTCTAGCCTTTACATATGCTGATCGTTCCGTCCTAAATGTACTGGCCATGATTCCCTCATCAGCACATTTTTCAAGACTAGACTCACTGGAGTCTCACAGTTCTCTTTTCTCTGTCCCTTAGCAACTTATGCTTATCATGATGGTTCTTTGTTTCCAATTATACTTCACTGCTAGTGTGAGACCATTGCAGATATGAAATACCATATCTTGGTGAAACACTAAAATCCTGAATCAAAGCATGCACTCAGCAAATATCTGATGATCAAACAAATGAACAAATAGAATAGAAGATGTGAATGAATAAGCAAATGAATAAATCCCTTAAGGGAGAAATGTCAGGACAGCCAAATCCCAAGTCCTGTTACATAGGAGTGATTTCAATGGTCAAATCCTTGCACAGAGGCCTTTGAATCTATCTGAACCTCTGCACTCCCCATCTGTTAAAGTAGGATTACATTTTCTGCCTCTCTCTGCAGAGGTTTCTTGTGGATAATACATAAAATTTATATGTAAAGATATAAAGTATTATGCAAACATAGGATCTTTTTTCCAATTTCAGAGGCATTGTGAGGCATCCAAAAAAAAAAAAAATAAAATAAAATAATCACATAATCCACAATGGGTTAAATAAGGAAAAGGATTAACAAGAGATCAGATTGAAAGAGGAGTGAGGCTAAAATTCCCTATAGTGTCCTGAGGCCAGAAAAGAAATGAAAACCTTAACCCAGGGATTCTAAACTCTTGGCTACACACAAGAATTACCTGGGGATTTCAAAAATAGTTTTGCTTTAGCTCTAATTTATCTGGCGTGAGGTGGGGCTCAGTCAGCGACACTTTATTTAAAGTTCCCTGAGTGATTCTACATACAGGCAGGATGAGAACCACTGCTGGGTCACAGGAATTGCGGAAATGTTTCTAAGGAGAAAAACTGCATAATACATGAGAGGTTTTAAAAAGATTAATCAGCATGAATAGATATGAGGAAAAGTGAGGGACATGAATTGAGAGATTAAAATGTCTAAGACCATCACAGATGAAGATAACTTTTAAACCTAAACTTTTTTGAAAGCTGGTATCTCTCATTGTGGAGAGATACCAAAGATTGACCTTCATAATTAACAGTGAAGTTGTTCACACAAACTCAGGCACATTCTAAGAATTAATACTGGCAGACCAGTGTTTTATGAATTATACCTAAGTCACTAAGATTATAAACAGAGGTTAAATGCAATCACCATTTGTTTTATTACCCAAAACAAGTTCCTAGAGGAGGTAGGTTTTAAACAGGGTTAAAATGATGTTATTGTAGAGAGGACAGGCATATATTCTTTTTCATGACAAAGGTTTCTAATATAGGCTTAGGTTTCAGAGTCATGCTTTCCTACTCTGCTATATTGCAGAGTCTCTTAAACAAGCAAAAATAAATGAGGTAATTAATAATTGAGATGTTTGAAATGTAATGAAGGATATTTTGAAATTATTTTCAGAATATTTGCTCTTTCTCTGAGTTTAAAATAAAAACATTTAAGCTTTAAAACATGTAATGTGAATATTTTAAAATACGTATAAATATATAAAATATAAAATGGTGGTTTTGAGATTAAAATATACTGACCTTGATTATACTAAACTCTAAAACTCACTTGCTTTTGAAAATGTTTTTGAAAGTAATTTTGTAAGTTTGTTTTTTGGGATGGGGAAAGTAAAATTTCACTGGTGAACCAAAACAGTGGCATTCTACCTTGAAAAATATTATCTCCCCTACTTATGTCATAAAAATCTATACATACCTTTGTAGTCTTATGGGAGAAGAAAGGTTATATGTCAGTGATGAGCCTTTTGGGGAGGCACTACAATGTTTTTTATTAAAGTGGAGACCTTAGAAACCCAATATTATGTTTAATAAATGATCAAGCAGCCATGAAACTAGTAAGAGATTTAGTAAAGAAGGAGGCAAGGATAACAGAAAGTAAATTATATCTTGTTGTCACACAAAACAACTTTTGGAGGAATATGGTAAATAATCATTTTAATATTTTCATGGAGAAAAGCCAAGCCATTCTATGATATCTTTTTTTAAAATTCATATTCATTTATAGGTGAATTATTTTAGTCAACATGTTTTTAAAAATGTTTTGCATTTGCTACAGAAAAAATGTGAAATAATACTTTAAGACCTTTAACTTTTAATTTTTCAGTTTTGTCTGTTTCAAATGTATCATTTATAAAGGACACAGATATGGAAGATATGAAGAATGATCTGAGTAGTAGCCCAACTTTGGGAAAATAAATATTTTTATGTCTCATTTCTCTCATCTGTAACTGGGGATAATAATATCTATGTCACAATTTAATAATATGTGATATATATCAAGCATTTGAATAATACCTCACACAAATAATTACATCATACAAGCTTTAGCTACTAAAATTGTAAGTATAGTAAACAAATATTGCAATAGAAGGAGTAAAATAACTACATCTTAGATTTCTTTAGTTTTAGTGAAAACACAATTTGTTTATCCTGGGACCATTTTTTACCTTTTTGGTACAGGCTCAATATGAATGCATGTACTTACTTGAGGAAGACCCCTGATAGTTCACAGGAACCTCCTTCATTAGAAGCTTAGCAAACCATGTCTCTCAATAGACACTCTTAATATAGAATAGTTTGTCACAATTATTTGGTAATCTCTTTCAGTGTAACTCACACAACAAAAGTGACAATATTCCTGTCACTCCTCAGAAATGTCCCAGCTCTGCGGGTTTCCATATTCAGGAGAATGAAGAAGGCCATTACGAGGTATGCCATAATTCTATGAAGATCATGTTGGTACTGAGCAATTTACATTTTCCTAGTGATTTTAAATACTCTAAGTTAACTTATAAATATGTTCTTTGCTGACCTTCTTTTTTGGTCATATTTTTATATTAGTATCTTTTTAAAACAATTTAAAATAAACTGTTAGAACAAAAGGGAAGAATAACCTTTTTCTCTTCTGGTAATGGTCAAACTATAAAATATAGTGCTCTTGTCAATGACTGTAAAGTGTTGCTTTTTAGCAATTTTTGGAGACAGTAATGGGCAACTTTCTTTTTAAATATTTTTAATTCATTTTTATTAGTTGAGCTAAAAATGCCCACATCCATTTGTTGCAAGATTGACTTGCTTAACCTGCTGTACTCAAGGAAGACAATGATGTTTAATATCAAGAGGTTAAATTGGGGTTTTCATTAATCTTTTATTTTTTAATGACTTTTTCTCAGCTTGATCATTTATTTTCCTGTATATTTGAATTAAAAATAAAAATAGTCATGTTTTTCTTTTTTCTCTTAATGTGTTCATTGTATAATATTCTTTTATTTATTTATTCATTTTTAATTTGGGTAGAGCTATTACAGTACCAATTATTCTAGTATGGCTGAATGTACAAATCTATTATTTTTCATTAAAAATTGTGATAAACACATAGCATGAAATTTACTACTTTAACCATTTTAAGTATATAGTTTAATAGTGCTAAGTATGTTCACACTGTGCAATAAAAGTTCCACGTTTTTAATGAGTTGTGCTTTAATAGTTGACTTTAACAGTAATGCACACATACTTGTTTCACCTATTTTCCCCTATAATAGATGTAAAAGATGATGGATTGATAGAGCATATGTATTGGTGTAAATGTATGTGTGTTCTGGTGTGTTTGTGTTTATTCTATTTTCTCATTGAAGCTAGTTTTTTTTTTTTTTTCCTCTATTCCCTTAAATGTATTGAAAATGTTTTGATTATTGTTAACAGTACAGTGTTTTTTGCCAACTAAAGGGATATATCATTGTCAAAGCCCCAGGTATAATGTAGGTCAGAGAAACTACTTTGGTTAATAGAAATTCGATTGGACAAGCAACTTCTTTTTGGATATACCATTAACTGAGGTGGACAAAGTGACATTTGGGGAAGCTTATCCCCTAATTCCTTCTCCATGTATTTTCCTTTTTATTTGTGTGGATCTAACTATTTAGCAACATTCTTCTAAACTACAGAATATAGTCTTCTTCCCATTTTACTTTTATTTTCTTTATATTTCTTTCTCCAAAATCTTAATCATTTGACAGTTGAGGGAAGAATTATAATTTTTAACCCTTTGATTGTTCCTCATCACTATGTGTTATGAGTCTAGAACACAGGGATTTGTGCCATTACTCACCCTTATTTCATCCAATAATAACTCAATTACTCTATTGAAGAAATAAATGTTTCATTCATAAACGTTCATGTAAATCTTTAAAGGGCCCATTCAGATATTTAAACCCATTAAAATCCAATTTTAAATTCCTAAGAATTATATCCATTTTTATATCATTTTCATTTCTGCATGTTTTGAGTAAAGAATTGATATCCCCCATAGACCTCTAGGATTTAATCATTAATTGAACACTTTTCTTACTTTTGTGTAGAAAATAAATGAGTTATAATTAAAATAATTTTCTATGAACCAATTTTTTTTTCTTCTCTAGATATTTTATAAGTTCCAAAGCACAGGAACACAGTTTATATAGAGTTTATTTGATTAAATTTTTAAGGAACATTGCCAAGAAAAAATGATACTCAGAATTATGATGTTGATTTATATTATGACTCCAAAAATCAAAGCTGAGAATTTATAACTAAAGGCAATTATGATGTGCAAAGTTGGTTCCTGCACTATGCTGTTATTTTTCTTCATATTGAATACTGAGCTAAGTTTATGTAAACATAAGTATATTCTTAATTTTCAATTTTCTAACAATTATATTTTTCCCTTCTTAATCAACTTAAGTAAAAAAATGGCATATTTGCTCTTAAAAATATTTGTGTCATATCTACTCATTTGTGTCATATCTACAAATTCAAATAAAAATTTGTATAATATCTACTCATTTGTATCATATCTACTCATTAAAGTAAAAAATAATATTTTATGTCAATTCATATTTATTAATCTGAATGAAACTATTAAATTTATACTATGACACTAGATATAAAATAAAACCAAGGCTGATATGACTAGCAAGATTTTAATCACACTTAAATTATCCCTCTTAATTTATATATAACAATTATTATGTACAGAGAGATTTTAATATCAGCTATTGGACAATTTTTATACCAAACACTATTCTAAGCATTCCGTATGTATTACAAAATTTCATCTAATCTATTTCTGAGTATAAAACATGCTATGATTTTATGTACCACTAGGGAAAAATGGCTATTAATTAAATGCTGCTGCTGCTGCTAAGTCGCTTCAGTCGTGTCTGACTCTGTGCGACCCCATATACCACACAGCCCGCCAGGCTCCCCTGTCCCTGAGATTCTCCAGGCAAGAACACTGAGTGGGTTGCCATTTCCTCCTCCAATGCATGAAAGTGAAAAGTTAAAGTGAAGTCACTCAGTCATGTCCGACTCTTAGCGACCCCATGGACTGCAGCCTACCAGGCTCCTGCGTCCATGGGATTTTCCAGGCAAGAGTACTGGAGTGGGGTGCCATTGCCTTCTCTGAATTAAATGCTAATAAATGTTAATTTATGATTTTTTAATGTGTGTCCTCCTTTATATATATATATATATATAGAAATACAGGAAATTTTGATATTAGTATTATTAAAATATAGCTCATTTAATCCTGACAACAATCCCATTAGGTAGGTACTATTATTATCATTACCTTTTTACAGATGTGACCACTGAGACACACAGAGGTTATGTAATTTTTCTCAAAATCACACAAATAGTAATTAATGAAAATGGAGTAAATCAGACCAACAAGATTTTAGAAACTTCAAGGTAATTACCCTGTGGTAATGTCTAAGAAAAAAAAAAAATCACAGGATATTTGACTGTTAGGAACCATCACATTTATATATTCATGTTACTGAAGCATAATTTGAAGACTAGAAAGATGGAATAGCTTGCCCTGGGTCACAGAACTAGCTAGAGATAAGCACTAGAATTCGATCCAGATTTTCTGATCTTGGAGTGATCTAATAGCTAACTTCAGCTGCATAAAATTTTTCCAAGCCAAGTGTCAAAGAAAATAGTTCCAAAATTAGATTTCAAGTAAGGTGTGGAATTTAAACTAACTGTCATGTTTAAGTTTTATCTTCTTGTCAAGCCTCTGTCATCGTAAACATAGAGCCCCATAATGGTTAAAATAGAGGCCAAAAAAAAAAAAAAAAGAATATACCTTGTTTTCATGCCATAAATGCATATTACCCTTGCAAAGCATCTTTGATCTATAAATTTTATTGTTATTTCCCTTTATTATACTCAATTCCCTTTTCCCAGTAAACTGCATTAAGCATAAACAGATAAAGCTCTCGGTGTCTATATCCTGCAATCTGTAGGAAAATGTCTCATAGTTATTGGAATTCACACAAGACTGCATCTCAGTATGAGTAGATGCTCCCTGTCACTGTTTTTGATGTTTGAGCTAAAGTATTTTTACAAAATGGTCTAGTACAAAATTCAGTGTATGAATTTTTGAGATAAGACTTTTTTTTCTTGTAGCAAAGAAATCCAAAAATCAATGTCAGATGAAAATCTTAGCTCTAAGAGTTAGGAAGATTGGTGGAAGAGTTTTAAAATGTGTGAACTTTAGCTGCCAGACTTTGGAAATGTGGCAGCTATCACAAGTGTGAAATTCATGGGTACAGATGGTTGATTAAGATATCCTAGGATGGACCACTGCTATAAATCTATAGGCCAAGATTGGGAAAACCATCTTGATAAGGGAAATATTTTTGACCCTTTAGGTAAATTTATAACACAAGTTTTGCTGGATTAAGAAGTTTATAGAAGTTAAATATGATTGGTTTCACAAACAGCCCAGTGTGTGATTTGATGGAAATATTTAAAAAACAAAACATCAAATGGAAAGTGAGTGGACCATGTGCTAAGAGAACTACAATATATTAAACTATTACCACATCTTACATTTCACATTCATAACCTTAGGACAGTATTCCTCCAGTTCATTCAGTTCAGTCTCTCAGTCATGTTCAACTCTTTGTGACCGCATGAACCGTAGCACACTAGGCCTCCTTGTCCACAACCAACTCCCAGGGTCCACTCAAACCCATGTGCATTGAGTCAGTGATGCCATCCAACCATCTCATCCTCTGTCATCCCCTTCTCCTCCTGCCCTCAATCTTTCCCAGCATCAGGGTCTTTTCAAGTGAGTCAGCTCTTCCCATCAGGTGGCCAAAGTATTGGAGTTTCAGCTTCAACATCAGTCCTTCCAATGAACACTCAGGATTGATCTCCTTTAGGATGGACTGGTTGATCTCCTCACAGTCCAAGGGATTCTCAAGTCTTCTCCAACACCACAGTCCAAAAGCATCAGTCCTTCGGTGCTCAGCTTTCTTTATAATCCAACTCTCACATCCATACATGACTACTGGAAAAACAATAGCCTTGACTAAACAGATATTTGTTGACAAAGTATGTCTCTGCTTTTTGATGTGCTGTCTAGGTTGGTAATAGCTTTTCTTCCAAGAAGCAAGCGTCTTTTAATTTCCTGGCTGCAGTCACCATCTGCAGTGATTTTGGAGCCCCCAAAATTAAAGTCTGCCACTATTTCCACTGTTTCCCCATCTACTTGCCATGAAGTGATGGGACCAGATGCCATGATCTTAGTTTTCTGAATGTTAAGTTTTAAGCCAACTTTTTCACTCCTTTCACTTTCATCAAGAGGCTTTTTAGTTCCTCTTCACTTTCTGCCATAAGGGTCATGTCATCTGCATATCTGAGGTTATTGATATTTCTCCCAGCAATCTTCATTCCAGCTTGTGCTTCATACAGCCAGCATTTTTCAAGATGTATTTGCATATAGGTTAAATAAGCAGAGTGACAGTATACAGCCTTGATGTACTCTTTTTCCTATTTGGAACCAGTCTGTTGTTCCATGTCCAGTTGTAAATGTTTCTTCCTGACCTGCATACAGGTTTTTCCAGGTAATTATTATTTCCCTCCTCATTAAGGTTGAAGTTATGGGTGCACCTTGAGCTTGGGTCACCAAACAGGAGGCACATTGAAAGTTGGGAATACACTGGGCTCAATGTTTCCAATAGAGCTTAAAAATTAACGATACCAAATGGAGTAAGCAAGATGTTAACATTATCTGCTATTTTCAAATAAAAAAGGAAAAATGTAAAGCCTAAACACTTTTGCTTTTGTCTTACCTCAGTACAGTTCAGTTTAGTCACTCAGTCATGTCTGACTCTTTGCCACCCCATGGACTGCAGCACACCAGGCCTCCCTGTCCATCACCAACTCCCAGAGTTTACCCAAAATCATGTCCATTGAGTCAGTGATGCCATCCAACCAACTCATCCTCTGTCATCCCCTTCTCCTCCTGCTCTCAATCTTTCCCAGCATCAGGGTCTTTTCTTTTTTATTTTAGTTTTTAACTTTACAATATTGTATTGGTTTTGCCATATATCAACATAGCAAAAATCAACAAAGCCAAAAGCTGATTCTTTGAAAGGATAAATAAAATTGACAAACCATTAGCCAGGGACTTTTCAAATGAGTCAGTTCTTTGCATCAGGTGGCCGAAGTATTGGAATTTCAGCTTCAACATCAGTCCTTCCAGTGAACACCCAGGACTGATCTCCTTTAGGATGGACTGTTTGGATCTCCTTGCAGTCCAAGGGACTCTCAAGAGTCTTCTCCATCACCACAGTTCAAAAGCATCAATTCCTCAGCTCAGCTTTCTTTATAGTGCAACTCTGACTACTAGAGAAACCATAGCCTTGACTAGGCAGACATTTATTGACAAAGTAATGTCTCTGCTATACTGTCTAGGTCTTGCTCTTTTCTTTCCTTTTCTCCTTTTGTACGTAACACAATTAACCTTACTCAACTAACTTAATAGATTTAGACTATTAACTTAATAGTCTGAATCTAGTTAAGTAAGATTTAATAAGTGAATTTTAATTTTTTATTGTTGTTGTTCAGTGGTGTCTGACTCTTTGAGACCCCATGGACTGAAGCATGCAAAGCTCCAATGTCCTCCACTGTATCTTGGAGTTTGCTCAAAATCATGTCCACTGAGTCCATGATGCTATTTAACTACCTCATCTTCTGCTGCCCTCTTCTCCTTTTGCCTTCTATCTTTCCCAGCATCAAGGTCTTTTCAATTGAGCTGGCTCCTCTCATCAGGTGCTAAAGTGTTGGAACTTCAGCATTAGTCCTTCCAGTGAATATTCAGGGACTGATTTCCTTTAGGATTGACTGGTTTGATTTCCTTGCAGACCAAGGGACTCTCAAGAGTCTTATCGAACACCACAGTTCAAAAACATCAATTCTTCGGAGCTCAGCCTTCTTTATGGTCCAACTGTCACATCTGTACATGACTACTAGAAAAACCATAGCTTTGATTATATGGCACTTTGTCTTCAAAGTGATGCCTTTGCTTTTTAATATGCCATCTAGGGTTGTCATAGCTTTCCTTCCAAGGAGTAAGCATCTTTTAAACTATGGACTTGCATTTTCCTGTTGCTGGCATATTATATAGTCATGTTACCAAGCACATTTTGTTCCAATAACTGTGTCTAGTACTTAGAATAGGTATTATAGCTGATACTAGTTTTTAAATGACAATAATAGGTACCATTTAGTATTTTTTTAATATTATAATATTGGTAAGTAGCAAAGAATATTGCAACTAATAGAGTTTCACTGCTGCTGCTGCTGCTGCTAAGTCGCTTCAGTCGTGTCCGACTCTGTGAGACCCCATAGACGGTAGCCCACCAGGCTCCCCCGTCCCTGGGATTCTCCAGGCAAGAACACTGGAGTGGGGTGCCATTTCCTTCTCCAATGCATGAAAGTGAAAAGTGAAAGTGAAGTCGCTCAGTCGTATCCGACTCTCAGCGACCCCATGGACTGCAGCCTACCAGGCTCCTCTGTCCATGGGATTTTCCAGGCAAGAGTACTGGAGTGGGGTGCCATCGCCTTCTCCACTAATGGTACTAAATTCACAACCCGGTTTACTTTTATTTCTTTGTAAGAACAGCCTATCCTAAAACTCAAAAAGTAGAAAATATTTAAAGATGTATACATGATATATATACATATATATATATATATATATACATACACAAGTGTGCATGCATGATAAGTTGCTTCAGTTGCGTCTCTTTGTGACCCTGTGAACTGTTACCTATCAGGCTCCCCTGTCCATGTGGATTCTCCAGGTAAGAATACTGGAGTAGATTGCCATGCCCTCATCCAGGGGATCTTCCTGACCCAGGGACTGAACACATTACTTTTGTTTCATGCATTGGCAGGCAGATTCTTTACTACTAGTACCCCCTGGGAAGCACGTATATACACTTACATGCATACACACACACACATACACACACACATGCACGCACACATCCACACACACACACACATGCACATACACAACCACATACACACACATATATGCATACACACGCTACATACATATGCATTTTAGGAATGATTCTTAATAGTAAAAAAATTATATATTCAGTAACATATAGAATTGCTTTCCAAAATGCTGTTAATAATAAAAATGATGAAAAACTATATTACAGTTAGTAATATAGTAAATATTGTAATGTAATAATGTAATACAGTAAAATAATGTAGTACATAATGTAATATAGTGAAAACTATATTACACTCAATATCTTACTATGGGACTTTGCATATCTAACAACTGGTACAGAAAGCATGCTGGATGGCAAGTCTAGGCCACTCACTAAAAAAGGACATAGTCCCTTTTTCTTCCTTTTCTCATGAAGATTCTAAATCTGCACTGGAGCGAAGTAATAAAAAATTACACATCATGGATCACTGTTGGAGTTCAGTTCTCACATGTCCAACTGAGAAAAGTCAAAGTTTTCTACATGCCATTTCATATGAGATTGAATTTGCAAAAAATTCCTAGAAAATAATGGTATCATTACTGACCACCATTCTAAATATTATTTAGGAATCTTTGTAATGACTGGAGAATCCCATGGACAGAGGAACCTGGAGGGCTATAGCCCATAGGGTCACAGAGTCAGACAAGACTGAAGTGACTTAGCACACATGCACATAATAACTGATGGGAAACTCTGCTTTGTATGTATCCATCATATGCAATTTATATTGTATAGATTAAAATTTTCCTTACATAATTCATTAAAAATATTTAAGCCCTCATTAGCTTCTAACTAAGCATATATAGATTTGAAACAAATTACCAAGAATTGAGGGATTTATCTGTTAGCTCAGTTGGTAAAGAATCTGCCTGCAATGCAGGAGACCCTGGTTCGATTCCTGGGTTGGGAAGATCCACTGGAGAAGAGATAGGCTACCTACACCAGTATTCTTGGGTTTCCCCTTGTGGCTCAGCTGGTAAAGAATCTGCCTGCAATGTGGGAGACCTGGATTCAATCCTTGGATTGGGAAGATCCCCTGGAGAAGCGAAAGGCTAACCCACTCCGTTATCCTGGCCTGGAGGTCACCAAGAGTCGGACATAACTGAGTTTCACTTTACTTCACCAAGAATTCAAAGAACGTATAGTACAGTAGTATATACACACTGTATGCATTTATCTTTAATGCCTGTGTATAATAATATTTTCTGTGAAATGTGAACTGCTCTTATTTCTTACTATTAAATTTATGCTTGAAAAAATTTTAAAGGTATTAGAGATATAAGTAAATACAATAATACATATAATTGACCAAACCTGTACTACCTATCTGTGCATTCTAATGTGGATTGATTTAATTTTTTAAATGAGGCCATGAATGCATTCCCTGAAAAATAGACAATTCCTTCTTTTCTTGTCCACTAGCATGATATTGATATTATTCTTCAAAGAAGAAACAAATTATTCATCTTCCCCTTGTAGGTCTTTACCATAATCATGATGAAACCAATCCATGAGTCATAAATTAATCCTTCTTTCTTTCCTTTCTCTTTGTTTGTCTCCCTCCTTCTCTTCTTCCCTCTCTCTTTACTTCCAAAGTATTTGTCTGGCAAATATAACAAAGGCACAGTTATGTTATATGCTAAGAATATCATGCTGAGCACATGAATGTGATTCTTTGTGTCTTATACATTACAGTCTAGGGAATATATTTGTATTCAGTAGGTTACCATGAATTATAAGCAATACTAAATATATTCAAGATTAAAGAAATCATGTAGCAGGAGCAATTTAAACTAGTAGATGTAAAATATAACATTAACATAATACTTGAGGGAGTCTGCCAGGTGAAAAATCAGGAATAGTGTAATGTGTGGTGATGGAAAAATGAAAATATTTCTCAAGCAGTCTGCATGTGTGAAGGCCCAATGTTAGAAGACAAGAAAAGTTTGAGAAAAGTTCCACTGATTAATTCTCTTATTTTCCTGACTCCACTATTAAGATCTCATCCTGATTTGAAATTCAGGAGGATAGTAGCTACCAAACTTCACATTCTTAATCAGTGTAGTATCAATGTACATTTTTAGTTAATAAGAACAATATTGGCTGTATACTATTTCTCAGTGTATTTTCAAAATAGTTGGCTTTAAAACTGCTAGAGACTTTATTTTGAAATCAGATATGTATATTTACATATATTCTTAGAGATCTGGATTTTTTAAACAAAGTTTATGTGTAATATCCATGTATATACAATAGATGAATATATATATGTAATTATTATATATAATAAATCTGATGTAGGATTACATTTATATATGGGCATGTAAATCAGATTTTATATGCAATAATTAATAGCCCCTTATTATTAAAGAAAGGACACATTAGTATATTCCAGAGGCTAACTAAATATACTTGAACACTGTTGGTGGCCTAATACATTTTCTCCACTGGAAATTTATGGAGACATTTTCAGCTGGGTTCCTTGTATTCCAGTAACAGGTATAAATCAGTTATCAAATTTTCCACCAGCTCAATATTTTTTTCAATTACTTAACCCTGTATAAAGGATGAATATCACTTTCTTTTATTTTTTATTAAATACATTCTGCCAATTCCTTCTTCACCAGAGAGGAAGTGGGCTCGGTTTTATTCACAGGAAGAGCTGCTTTTGACAGATTTGCTGATGGTGTCAGCAGCGGTCGCAGGCTTGACGGACAGCACTAAACCTTGCTGTGGCCCAGCTCCTGTTAATTAGTTGTTTGAAGACACTCTGTGTGCCGCAGGCCTAGGCGTATCGGCCAGGCATCTTTGCCATTCAGAATGACAGCTGTGATGCAGCTGTTCATGGAGAGAATGAAGTGTACAAAGAGAGAGGGGAAGAGCCTTTCAAACAAATGACAACCATAGTAGCTTTCCACTGAAGGGGCCTGAAGATATAACAAAACAACCAAAATGTACAATATAAAAGGTATAACTCAACATCTGTTGGATCAGACTGGGAGCCACACATAAAATGACAATAAATGACATCAGACTGTGAGAATGAAAGAAAGATACAGCTGCCTTATAGTACATTTAAATCAACTGAAGTTGTATGTTCTTGTGATTAATGCAGGTCAACATTTGTTTATAGGAGTAACAGAGATACCTGGAGATGTCAGAAGGCTCTGCATATTTCTGGATATCTATGGCCTCAGAGGCTGCAGTCCATGGGGCTGCTGAGAGTCGGACACGACTGAGCGACTTCACTTTCACTTTTCACTTTCATGCATTGGAGAAGGAAATGGCAGCCCACTCCAGTGTTCTTGCCTGGAGAATCCCAGGGACGGGGGAGCCTGGTGGGCTGCCCTCTATGGGGTTGCAAACAGTTAGACATGACTGAAGCGACTTAGCAGTAGCAGCAGCAGCAGCAGCATGCCTGCCAGAAATCCCCATATTTAACTCCTATAGAGTGAAAGTGAAGTCGCTCAGTCGTGTCCGACTGCAAACCCATGGACTGTAGTCTACCAGGTTCTACCGTCCATGAGATTTTCCAGGCAAGAATACTGGAGTGGGTTGCCATGTTAAGTATCTCAGGATATTAAGACATATTGAGAGGAGTAACAGTAAAACAAACATATGAGAGTGGAGAATATAAATGAAAATGATAAAAAATAAGTGATAGCTTATTTTTAGAAAAGAGTACTTATATTGAATTAATAGTGAATAAAATTTATTTCATTCACTATTGATTATTAATTGTGAAATCACTTTTCAACTAGTGTTGCAAGGATTTGGAAATCTAATAGTCAACATATCTATGTTTAGAAGTGCACATCAACTAATTACATAAATATTTTTCATAAAACTATTTCATATTATATAAACCTCATTCGTGTTGGAGAAGACTCTTGAGAGTCCCTTGGACTGCAAGGAGATCCAACCACTCTATCCTAAAGGAGATCAATCCTGGGTGTTCATTGGAAGGACTGATGCTGAAGCTGAAACTCCAATACTTTGGCCACCTCATGCGAAGAGTTGACTCATTGGAAAATACTCTGATGCTGGGAGGGATTGGGGGCAGGAGGAGAAGGGGACAGCAGAGGATGAGATGGCTGGATGGCATCACCAACTCGGACATGAGTTTGAGTGAACTCCAGGAGTTGGTGATGGACAGGGAGGCCTGGCGTGCTGTGATTCATGGGGTCGCAAAGAGTCAGACACGACTGAGCGACTGAACTGAACTGAACTGAAACCTCATTCTAATTTCCATATATCCACCAAGAATAATGATTTTTGTAAAAGATGGCTAATATTTTTTAAAACAAGCTTAATTGTATGTATACATTATAGGATTTACAAATATGCTCTAAATCATGATGTAAGTTTAATAAATTATGATAATCAGAGATATTTCAAACTCAAAATGAATTTATGGTTTTACTGGATTTATATATTTATATTTTATAAATATTAATATTATACTCTAGGAAGTGAAACTATTAGTTGCAGAGTCATTTCCCATTCTTTGAGGCCCCATGGACTGTAGCCTGCCAGGCTCCTCTGTCCATGGGATTCTCCAGGCCAGAATACTGGGGTGTTTGCCATGCCCTTCTCCAGGGGATCTTCCTGACCTAGAGATCAAACCCACATCTCTTATGTCTCCTGCATGGGCAGACAGGTTCTTTACCACTACTCCCACCTGGGAAGCCTAAAAGGCTGTGTTGTTCAGTTGCCAAGTTTTGTACCATGTTTTGCGAGCCCATGGATTGCAGCACACCATGCTTCCCTGTCCCTCACCATCTCCTGGAGTTTGCCCAAGTTCATATCCATTGAGTCGGTGATACCATCCAAACATCTCATCCTCTGTCACCCTCTTCTCCTTCTGCCTTCAATCTTCCCCAGACATAGGATCTTTGCCAATGAATCAAGAATCTAGATCTATAGGTTGTTTTCTTAGCCACTGCTCTAATGCTCTGACAAAGATTGGGTATCTGGACAATCCACATTTGAGTTCGGCACCCAGACTCATAGAATAATCCAACATTCTTTCACCTCATCATCTATCTCTCCCAAATCCCAATCTTAGGTCAGAATATATTGATGTGTGTCTCTTGGATCATTGTCCTATTAAATGTCCCTTGTAAAAAGAATGGGTAAGATGAATGAGTTTAAAAAGTTCCCCTCTCAATAATTCCTCTTGTGATTTATAGTAGGATTAATGCATAAATGCACTTAACCAAATTAAACTAGATGAATCTATTTATATTTATTTAACCTGTTCACTAGGGAAATAATTTGACTATAAAATCATACACAAAGAAAGCTATCAATATTATTTTTCATGTAACTCATTTTGATAAATACTGGCTTAAATCATATATGATACTATATGCTCAAATTGATTTTCTGATGTTAAAATCAAGACTCTTGAAATTTAAGTACTTCCATTTTTTAAACAATATGCACATAAAACAAAAAATGTGATGTCAAAAGTGTACCTGTGTGTGTGCATAGTTTACACACTTGGTATCAAAAATGTAAGAATGCCTTTTAGGAATTCTCCCTTGCTTTTTGGACAAAAATCTTTAATGAAATATGTCTAGCATATTTTTCAAATGAACATCCATTCAAAAACAAAATCTTGAAGGGTATTTTACTGAGATTATTTTTTACTGTGTTTATAATTGTTGCTCATTCTAATGTGTCTTTGTTGTTGTTGTTGTTAAGGAGATGTTTGTGTCTTATCAGAAGTGTGATGATTTTTTTCCATTTCTGCTAATAGTTTTTAAAAGTAAAAATAAAATAAAATTATGTCCTTAGTTTCTGTTTTACAAATGAGTAAAGCCTCAACTCACCAATATGTTGAAATGATTAATTAGTTTGTTCTCCTTGCAGTCCAAGGAACTCTCAAGAGTCTTCTCCAACACCACAGTTCAAAAGCATCAATTCTCTGGCACTCAGCTTTGTTTATAGTCCTGCCCTCACATCCATACATGACTACTGGAAAAACCATAGCTTTGACTAGGTGGACCTTTGTCAGCAAAAGGATGTCTCTGCTTTTTAATATATTGCTTAGATTTGTCAGATCTTCTCTTCCAAGGAGCAAGTGTCTTTTAATTTCATGACTCCATTTACCATCTGCAGTGATTTTGGAGCCCAAGAAAAAAAAAGTCTGTAACTGTTTCCATTGTTTCCCCATCTATTTGTCATGAATTGATGGGACCCGATGCCATGATCTTAGATTTCTGAGTGTTGAGTTTTAAGCAAGTTTTTTCACTCTCCTCTGTCACCTTCATCAAAAGTATCTTTAGTTCCTCTTCACTTTCTGCCAGAAGTGTGGTTTCATATGCATATCGGAGGTTATTGATATTTCTCCCAGCAGCCTTGATTCCAGTTTGTGCTTCATTCAGTCTGGCATTTCTCATGATGTAGTCAGCATATAAGTTAAATAAACACGGTTACAATATATAGCCTTGACATACTCCTTTCCCAAATTGGAACGAGTCAATTGTTCCATGTCCGGTTCTAACTGTTTCTTCTTGACCTACATACAGGTTTCACAGGAGGCAGGTAAGGTGGTCTGGTATTCCCATTTCTTGAAGAATTTTCCACAGTTTGTTTTGATCCACTCAGTCAAAGGATTTAGGATAGGCATTGAAGCATAAGTAGATATTTTTCCGGAATTCTCTTGCTTTTTCTATGATCCAATGGATATTGACAATTCGATCTCTGGTTCCTCTGCCATTTCTAAATCCAGTTTGAACATCTGGGACTTCTAGGTTCATGTAAAGCCTTGTCATACTCCTTTCCCAATTTTGAACCAGTTAGGTGTTCCTTGTCCAGTTCAAACTTTTCCTTCTTGACCAGCATACAGATTTCTCAGGAGGCAGGTAAAATGGTCTGGTATGCCCATCTCTTTAAGAATTTTCCACATTTTGTGTGATCCACACAGTCAAAGGCTTTAGCATAGTCAGTGAAGCAGAAGTAGATATTTTTATGGAATTCCCTTATTTTCTCTATGATCCAACAATTGTTGGTAATTTGTTCTCTGATTCCTCTGCCTTTTCAAAACATAGTCTGTTAAGTATATGCTCTAGGAAAAGGGAGGTCAGGACCTAGAGGTAGAAAGCAACCTTCTAATATTTAGTCAAGCTGAGAGAAATGTAAGGGTATCCATGACTGTGTGTGTTTGTCCACACTCATAGAGCTCTACTCCTAAAAGGGCTCATTTCTTTATATGCAGATTGACTATGTGCTCAATAAACCTGAAATTAAAAAAAAATACAGCAGTGGGAAATTTCATTGTTGTTGTGGATTGAGAGCGGTAAGATCATGATGCCATAGATAAAGGGAAAACAGAGATTATAACATCATAGGGAATGGATCCTTTTCTCTTTCATGTGTGGATCATCTAACATCTTTCATTAATTAAATAATAATTAGTAAACTTATCATGGAGAAGCAAATGGCAACCAACTCCAGTATTCTTGCCTGGAAAATCTCATGGACAGAGAAGTGTGGCAGATTACAGTTCATGGGGTCATAAGACTCAGACACAATTTAGCGACTAAACCAAACCAAACTTATTATATTCATGATATCAGGTCTTCGCTGAGAAACACAAAACAGAGATAGCAAAACAAACATACAAAGCATAGCAGCTATAGACAAAATGTTTGCTTGCATATCTTTCAGTTTGCTAAATTGTTAAGTAAAGCAAAGAGCTGGCACCTAGAGGAATATACTTGAATAAAATCAACACACAAATCTATCCAGACATTATTCCACACACAGAATTCTAGCTTCATAGAATTGAAGTAATTGTCCCATTCTTTCAACAACTGATGTATGGTAAAAATTATGGTAAAAATTATCTCAGGACTGAACTTTGTTTCTTTCTCAGAATGCAGAAGTAGAATGTTAGAAAAAGAAGAGAATTTCTTCTATGCTGGCTCCTGAAAGAAAACCATGACAAATCTAGATAGCGTATTGAAAAGCAGAGACATCACTTGCCAACAAAGGTTCCTGGGGTCAAAGCTATGGTTTTTCCAGTAGTCATGTGCAGATATGATCAGTCATTCATCTCAGTCACTCAGTCGTGCGACCCCCATGGACTGGAGCATGCCAGGCCTCCCTATCCATCACCAGCTTCCGGAGTTTACGCAAACTCATGTCCATTGAGTCGGTGATTCCATCCAACCATCTCATCCTCTGTCATCCCCTTCTCCTCCCACCTTCAATCTTGCCCATCATTAGGGTCTTTTCAAATGAGTCAGTTCTTCGCATCAGGTGGCCAAAGTATTGGAGTTTCAGCTTCAACATCAGTCCTTCAAATGAATATTCAAGACTGATTTCCTTTGGAATTGACTGGTTGCATATCCTTGCAATCCAAAGGACTCTCAAAAGTCTTCTCCATCACCACAGTTCAAAAGGATCAATTCTTCGGTGCTCAGCTTTCTTTATAATCCAACTCTCACATCCATACATGCTTCTGCTGCTGCTGCTAAGTTGCTTCAGTCGTGTCTGACCCTGGCAAACCCCCATAGATGGCAGCCCACCGGGCTCCCTCGTCCCTGGGATTTTCCAGGCAGGAACATTGGAGTGGGTTGCCATTTCCTTCTCCAATGCATGAAAGGGAAAAGTAAAAGTGAGGTCGCTCAGTCATGTCTGACTCTTAGCAACGCCATGGACTAGAGCCTACCAGGGTCCTCCATCCATGGGATTTTCCAGGCAAGAATACTGGAGTGGGTTGCCATTGCCTTCTCCAATCCATACATGACTACTGGGAAAACTATAACCTTGATTAGACAGACCTTTGTTGGCAAAGTAATATCTCTAGTTTTTAATATGCTGTCTAGGTTGGTCATAACTTTTCTTCCAAGGAGTAAGGGTCTTTTAATACTTGGACCCTAAAGAAGTCTGGCCACCAAAGAATTGAAGCTTTCAAATTGTGGTGCTGGAAAAGACTCTTGAGAGTCCCTTGGACTGCAAGGAGATCGAATCAGTCAATCCTAAAGGACATTAACCCTGAATATTCATTGGGAGGACTGTTGCTGAAGCTGAAGCTCTAATACTTTGGCCACCTGATGCGAAGAACTGACTCATTGGAAAAGACCCTGATGCTGGGAAAGATTGAAGGCAAAAGGAGAAGCAGATGGCAGAGGATTAGATAGTTGGTATCATTGACTCAGTGGACATAAATTTGAGCAAACTCTGGGAGATAGTGGAAGACAGAGGAGCTAGGCATGTTGCAGTCCATGGGGTTGTAAAGAATCAAATATGACCTATTGACTAAATAACTATGACGACACAAATGCTTCTGAATGCTTTAATTTCAGAATCAGAGAGTGTCTACTTTCCTTGTAGTAGTGTTTAGAGGGCAAAGTTCTCATTTTCATCAGGGTATAAAGGACAAGGGGCTGGGGATGCAAGGACCCAGAATCTCTAGGGAATAGCGTGCCTTATGCATCTTGTTAACAGAATTCTCTAGTCCATCTCCATTCTTTAGTTACTTCATTGAAAATACAAAAGGCTCATTTAGCAGCATCAGTAGGCAAAGCATCACAGAAACAATAAATCAACACAAATATTTCCTTTATGAGGCTCCCTTGTGACCTTGAAAAGTGTGACAAATGACTTAAAGGATAGGAGAGACAGAAGTTTCCCGATAAACCAAAAAATTGTGTTCTGCTGCATGACGAAGAGAAATAAAATGGAGAGAGCTAGATATACATTTAGTTTAAATAAGAGTTGTTAAATTCTGTAACTGCTTTGTGCAGCCTTGGCCCAGGATCAGAGGTACTCAGCCTGCACAGTAATCAGGACTTTCTCAATAAACCTCAGCCTGTTATGGTTCTTACCACATTTACTTTCTCAATACAATAGTACTTTACAGCTTTCAACTCGATTATGGCCAGAGTTCCTAGCAGTTATTGATAGCCATACCGTAGACTTTATATTTCAACCAGCACAGGCAGGATCAAGGCAATCAGTGAATTTCCTAACCTGGATCTATCCTCCTGAAACGTGAAGATGATGACTCAGTTCTGAAACTGAGCTTGTGATTCTCACTGTGGCAAAACTTCTTATGTAATTTTTTTTATTTTTAGCTCTTTGGCACAATTACAGAAAATTATTGTAGGAAAGTCACAGCTTTCATAAGGAGGAGACCTGACTGCTTTTAAGAGGTTCTAAATGTTGGGAAAAAACTCATAAACACCGTGCAAGTGCATTTCTTGGTAAGGAAATGGAGATAAAAATAAGTTTACTAAAAGAATGAAGTAAGATTGCCAGACAGTTTCATTTTATCTTTCCCATTCTCTGCTTTCTCCCTCTAAACCCTGCCTTGTGGTTCCTTTGTTGTGGTTGCTATCAAAAACCCATACTCTTCCAAGGCCTGTCTCTCTCTTCAAAAATCACCTGTGATTCAAATGTCCATTTCTGGTGTGTGCAGCAGGGCTGAATTAGGTGAACACACAGTTGATGAGAATGACAACTTTGAGTAGCTTTTCTTGCACCTCCCTGTCACAGAGATGCAAGTGAGTAAAATGAATTATTTTAACAGCCAGAAATTTTTGCAAACAGTCCAGTAAAACCATATCATTATAATTTGACATGTCAGAGTGACTTCAATACCATAAAATATGGGGCCAAATTTCAGAGTACCTCCCTTATCATTTAAGGGTCACTTTAGCCACCTTAGGTTTATAATCACTCCTTTATTTAAAAGCAGTATTATGACTTTTAGGTCCACTATAATAAAAACTTTAGACATTCTTATATTTAAAAAGAACTTTTTGATTTTACAATTAGGAATTTTAGTAGTTTTAGCAGTACAAGTATCCTTTTACTTCTAAGTCAGTATCTACTTAAAATACCAGAGATGATGTGAAATAATGATTCAAATGCAAAATCTAGGTAATATTCCCTAATATCATTTTACACAATGGTCATTTCTGACAGTTTATTAGTAATTAGTATATTAATATTAAGTAGTACCAAAGTATTACAGTAGCTATTACTAATATTACTGAATGATTATATATTATGATGAATGTATGTTAATTGTGAAGGCACTCTACAGATTACAAATCAGTACATTCTGTATTTGAATGTTTCAAATGGTTTTATTAACATCTCCTCATTATACAAATATTCTCATACTTCCTTTCTTACTTTATGTGTGTTAAAGTGTCTGCTGTAGAAAGTTCAGTTCAGTTCTGTCACTCAGTGCTGTCCGACTATTTATGACCCCATAGACTGCAGCATGCCAGGCTTCTCTGTCCTTTACTAACTCCCAGAATCTACTGAAACCCATGTCCATTGTATCAGTGATGCCATCCAACCATCTCATCCTCTGTTGTCCCCTTCTCCTCCCATCTTCAATCTCTTTCCCAGCATCAGGGTCTTTTCCAATGAGTCAGTTCTTCACATCAGGTGACCAAAGTATTGGAGTTTCAGCTTCAGCATCAGTCCTTCCAATGAATATTCAGGACTGATTTCCTTTAGGATAGACTGGTTGGATCTCCTTGCTATAGAAATTAGAACATAGCATTTTTTTTTCCTGTGACAGAATGTGCTTCTCTGTTTTTAATGCATGAGCAGGCAGTTTGGTCCATTAAGCTCAGTGGCACTGATAGTAAACTAAAGAAGAATGAAAGGAAGAGGAACTGAAATACCATCATCCCACTAATGATACTGAAGCTACTCAGCTTTACTGGATGTCTGCCCAGACATCCACTAATAGACAGCATGGTCCAGGTTGTGAATTTGGTGCTGGAGTTCCAAAGCAACAAATTTAGAAAACAAAGCATTGCCTGGAAGAATTTCTGGAATAATTTAAGGAATTGTTCAGAATTATGGTGTGTATGTGTGTACATGTGTATGTGTGTGTTTGTACATGCATTACTATATTTATTGGGTGAGTTAGAAAAAAAGAAGGAGATAGCACACAGGATAGAAGAAATAGTGGAAGCAGAGGATATTCAATTACCTCAAGATTACACTGAATAAAGATAGCAATACTATCACAGGCCTATATGTATCTTAGGATGCATAAGCTGGAGAATATCCAGATACTTGGTATCACTATAGAATTTAAAGATTGTAGCTCCTGAATGTTAAATAATTTCTAATAAATGTGTACTTTCTTAAGAAGAGGCCAGAATGCATGGCTCTTCAGATACCCATACACTTACATATCGCAGTGCTGTTTAGGTATTTACAAACATTCATTTATAATAATTAACGCTACGATTTATTTTATAAATGAATATTATTGTTTCCCGTTCACCCCTGCACATGAGGAAGTATAGAGAAATGTCCCCTTTGAAACAAGGGAAGTAAACTGATTCTCTGTTCAAACTGGGCATAAGCCCAATTTGAACAGAGACGCACTCAGCTGGGGATGGCAGCTTTCATGGTCTCTTGCTAACACAGACCCCTCAGTGGCTTTTCACAGCCACTCAGAATCAAGACCCCCGAGGCTCAGAGTGGAGGTTGCAGCTGTGGACACTGGGGAACATGTATGTGGTCCGGGATGCATTCTCATAGACCTCTTTCTCATTTTCTGCTTATGTTTTGTGCTTGAGGTTGGAGTGTGCAAGTCGGGGAGGGGCTTTCATCTCACCCAGTTTTCCCCTCTTCCTTTGTAAACCCTCAGAGAGAGATAAAACTTTGGGACATTGCTCAAGTATGCTCTGAAAACCACAGATCAGAGATTGGGCTCAGTGACATCTTTGTACTTTAAAAAACACAGAACTGAACACACTAGTCCCTCTCATGAGTTTAATGGTCCAGCAAAGACAAATGAATCAACAGAACAGAAATAGTAAGAAGGCCAGGTTTGATCTTTATATTTAAGTTTGTGCTGAACATTTCGAAGTGATGTGAAAATCAGTCCATGCCCCAAGTTTTCCCTGCTGAAGGACTTCACCAAGAAAAAAAAAATGGTGTGTGTTATAATACCAAGAGGATCCTGGAAGGGTAGGACATAGAACATATGGAAGAAATGGAAAAGGTCCAGCAGGATGTCCTTACATAGAAATGAGCTCTTAGATAAAAAAGACTTATGAAAAAGAAATGTAAGCTATTTCTGGGTCCATGGTGTTCAAAGCCCAGCAGAAATCTCCATTTGCTATCACAAGCTATAGCAGATTATGTTATTACAATTCCTTCATTTACTTCATTTTTTCCTATATGTTTCAAATTAATTGTAGAAGAGCAATTAAGTAATCTCACCAATGAGGGGACTAAAAGGCCTTGATATAACTAAAAGTATCTTAGGGTCCAGTAATATCAGCTAGTGAATTGGAATATTGACTGGTTTGGCAATATAAATGCATAATCTCTATTTTTAATTGAACTCTCTCTCCTTTCTTGCCAGTTTCTTTTCCATTAAATGTTGATCCCTGGAACTTCATATTTTAAAATGATATCCAATAAAAGAAACATCTTGGACCTTAATGAAAGTATATTCTTAGAAATATTAAGTAACATAAATTGCTGTTATAAAATGTCATGGTTCAAAAGTGAGAGAATGCATTTGCTTCAGAGAAGCCTAGTTAATTAAGCACATTTTAAAATGTTCAATATAACATATGTCTGTTAGCATATTGCTTGCCTACATATGTAGATATTTTCCTAAGCACTTTGAGGACAGACATTTTAGCCAGTTCTTAACTCAATATCCAAGTTTTGTAGAATTTGAGATATATCCTACACATATGTACTGCAACCTGGTTTGAACTCTCTGCTGTGATGGGGCACATATAGTGGAAGATGAGTGGAGGGTAAGATAAACTGAGGCTGACATTTCAAAGAATGGCTCATGGGAGACATGGGAGTTAAGTATAGCATCAGAAAATAGTAAAATATGCCATCAGGAGACCAGAGTGATAGTCAGGAAAAAATGTTGTGGGAGGAGTGCAGTGTAGACAAATGAGATAGCAGAGTGAGGGGCAAAGGATGGAAAAAGTAGGGTACATTGTGGTACTACAGGCACTATAGTGCTATAGGGAGAGTACTATCAGAAGAGAGAGATTTTCATACCTCATGCTAGCCAATAGGCTGAAAAGTGGTAGAAGAGATAGATTTAAATCAGTTGTATTGCTGATACGAATGTGTAAACCAGAAATAATCTTCTGACACTAAAGATTTATTGAGAGAGGCAGCAACAGAGTGCAAGAAGATAAATGTTTTTAAAAATGTTTTTGAGAGAAACATCATGTAACCTGTCATTTTTTTTTTAATTCACAAACTTATCATAAAATAACTTTGTTCCTTTCAGATAGTAATGTTTTGAGAGATGAAAAACAAGGGAATGGAGAAAGAACAGTTTTATCAACTATATGGATGTGGCAGATCTTTATTTTTTCTCCCCTTCTTCAAAGGAATCCTTTCTATCAGGTGACCATAAAACATTGTAAAACTGATCCATCTACTAAAGTATCTATTTTGTACATGATCTGGGCAACTACCAATAGAATGTAATGTAATAAAAATATTATAAAGAGGGAAAGCTAGTTTAACTTTGGGATCCTTTCTTACACTCTATTTCCTTTTACCTGTTTCTCCTTCCAAATGAGCATAACTGCCACTAACCCTGGTGGCTCAGATGGTAAAGAATATGCCTGCAATGTGGAGACCTCAGTTTGAACCCTGGGTTGGGAAGATTCCCTGGAGGAGGGCATCGCAACCCACTCCAGTATTATTGCCTGGAGAATCCCCACGGACAGAGGAGCCTGGGGGGCTACAGTCCATGCAGTTGCAAAGAGCCGGACACTACTGAGTGACTAAACACAACGCATCCATTAACCCGTTCTCCCAATACACAGCCACAGAAAATCAGAGTAATCCGCAAGATTCTTTCAACATGGCAAACATTTTGTGTTTTGTGCATGTGTGTGGTAGCATTGTTTTATAATATATGTTTCAAGTGCACAACATTATATTTTATCTTCTGTTATACAGTACATCTCTCTCCCAACCAAATGTTTAGTTTTGTCTGTCATTGCATGTTTGATCCCCTTTGCCCATTTTGTCTTCCCCCACCCCACTTCCCCTCTGGTAACCACTACTCTGTTCTCTGTATCTGTGTGTTTGCTTTGTTTTTTAATTTTTATATTCCACATATGAGTGCAATCATACAATATTTGTCTTTCTTCATTTGACTTATTTAAATTAGCATGAAACATTGAAAGCCCATCCATACTATCAGAAGTGGCAAGATTTCATTTTTGTTTTATAGCTAAATACAATTCCAATATATAAATGCCTCATCTTCTTTGGGGCTTTCTTGGTGGCTCAGATGATAAAAACTCCATCTGCAGTGTAGGAGACTCAGATTCATTCTCTGGGTCAGAAAGATCCCATGGAGAAGGAAATGGCAACCCACTCCAGTATCTTTCCTGGAGAATTCCATGGACAGAGGAGCCTGGAGGGCTATAGTCAAAGGGATCACACAGTGTTGGACACAACTGAATGACTAACACTTTCTTTCATCTTCTTTACCCTTCATCCATTGATGGGCACTTAGACGATGTCTCTGTCTTGGCTATTGTAAATAATGCTGCAGTGAGCATAAGGGTACATATGTCTTTTCACATTATTGTTTTAATGTTATTTGGATAAATACCCAGAAGTGGAATTGCTGGATAATATCATAGTTCTATTCTTAATGTTTTAAGTAATCTCTATACTGTTTTCCACAGGGGCTATACCAATTTACATTCTTACCAGTAGGGTATAAAAGTTCTGTTTTCTCCACATCCTCTTCAACACCTGTTATTCCTTGCTTTTTTGGTAATAACGAAATGGATGTGAGATGATATCTTATTGTGGTTTTGATTAGCATTTCCCTAATAATTAGTGATGTGTGACATCTTTTCATGTGCCTGTTGACCATCAATATGTCTTCTGTATATTCAGATCCTCTGCTTATTTTTTAATTGGGTTGTTTGCCTTTCTGGTTTTTGGCTTATAATTGTTCTTTATACTTTATGGGTATTAATCCTTTATATATTTGATGTACAAATGTTTTCTATCATTTGGTAGGTTATCTTTTTATTTTGTTGATGGGATTCCTTTGCTATGGGCTTCCCTGATAGCTCAGTTGGTAAAGAATCCACCTGCAATGCGGGAGACCTGGGTTCGATCCCTGGGTTGGGTCCCTGGAGAAGGGAAAGGCTACTCATTCCAGTATTCTGGCCTGGAGAGTTTCATGGATTGTATAGTCCATGGGGTCTCAAAGAGTCGGACATGATGGAGGGACTTTCACTTCACTTTGCTGTGCAAAAGAATTTTAGTGTGATGTAGTCCTATTTATTTTTGCTTTCACTTCCCTTTCCTTAGGAGACATATCCAAAAAGATATTGCTAAGACTCTGTGCAACCCCATAGGCAGCAGCCCACCAGGTTCTGCTGTCCCTGGGATTCTCCAGGCAAGAACACTGGAGTGGGTTGCCATTTCTTTCTCCAATGCATGAAAGTGAAAAGTGAAAGTGAAGTCACCCAGTCGTGTCTGATCTTAGAGACCCCATGGACTGCAGCCTACCAGGCTCCTCCATCCATGGGATTTTCCAGGCAAGAGTACTGGAGTGGGGTGCCATTGCCTTCTCAGAAGACAATTGCCAAAGAGCATATTGACTGTGTTTTCTTCTAGAATTTTTATGGCTTCGGGTCTTATATTCAAGTGTTTAATCCATTTGAATTGCTTTCTGTGTATATTGTAAAATAGCAGTCTACTTTCATTCTTTTGCACATGGCTGCCCAATACTGCAAACAATTTAGATTACCGGGTGAGTGCAGGATATTGCACTTACATAAATTAAGAAACAGGGACAAGCATAAAATAAGTAGCCATCCTGTGATGTCTACTGTTTTGTAGGTTCTGTGAGAACATAAAGGAAGCAAGTAAATTCTGATAGAGGCTAAATAAAAGAACCAGTAGAGGGTGATATTTAAGATCTATATTGAGTGATGATTAGGAGTTCAGTAGGTGGTCAATTAGGAGCAAAACCCTTCAAGGTGGAGGGGCAGCAGTTTGGAAAGGGGATGGACTAAGGTATAAAGATGCAGTTGTACTACAGAAGGAGCTCGCCTTCTGCAGAAGCTGGAAAATCACTTCCCAAACTAACCGCAGAGACTTTCTAGAGAAAAGCAGAAACAATAAAACAAGCAAATAAAATGGTTGGTGTAATAAAGGTTTCTTTCCTGGAGAATTATGTTACCCCTTAAAAGTTTTTTTTTTCCTTACTCTCCCATATGACACTATCATTTTTTCAGGGGGCAACTGATAAGACTTTTTTTCCAAGGAGCAAGTGTCTTTTAATTTCATGGCTGCAGTCACCATCTGCAGTGATTTTGGAGACCCAAAATATAAAGCCTATCACTGTTTCCATTGTTTCCCAATCTATTTGCCATGAAGTGATGGGACCAGATGCCATGATCTTAGTTCTCTGAATGTTGAGCTTTAAGCCAACTTTTTCACTCTCTTCTTTCAATTTCATCAAGAGGCTCTTTAGTTCTTCTTCGCTTTCTGCCATAAGGGTGGTATCTTCTGCATATCTGAGGTTATTGATGTTTCTCCTGGAAATCTTGATTCCATCTTGTGCTTCATCCAGCCCTGCATTTCTCATGATGTACTCTGCATATAAGTTAAATAAGCAGGGTGACGATATATAGCCTTGACCTACTCCTTTTCCTATTTGGAACCAGACTGTTGTTCCATGTCTAGTTCTAACTGTTGCTTCTTGACCTGCCCATAGATTTCTCAGGAGGCAGGTAAGATCGTCTGGTATTCCCATCTCTTGAAGATGGGAATCTCTTGATCTCGAAGATCTCTTGGAAGAAAAGTTATGACCAACCTATACAGCATATTAAAAAGCAGAGACATTATTTTGCCAATAAAGGTCCATTTAGTCAAAGCTATGGTTTTTCCAGTAGTCATGTGTGGATGTGAGAGTTGGACTATAAAGAAAGCTGAGCACCAAAGAATTGATGCTTTTGTACTGTGGTGCTGGAGAAGGCTCTTGAGAATCTCTTGGATTGCAAGGAGATCCAGTCAGTCAATAGTAAAGGAAATCAGTCCTGAATATTCATTGGATGAACTCATGCTGAAGCTGAAACTCTAACACTTTGGCCACCTGATGCAAAGAACTGACACATTGAAAAAGACCCTGATGCTGGGAAAGACTGAAGGCCGGAGGAGAAGGGGATGACAGAGGTTGAGATCAATGGATGGCATCACTGACTCAATGGATATGAGTTTGAGCAAGCTCCGGGAGTTGGTGATGGACAGGGAAGCCTGGCGTGCTGCAGTCCATGGAGTCACAAAGAGTCAGACACAACTGAGTGACTGAACTGAACTGAAATGATATTACTAGTGTTTCATGGAATACAGTTTGGGAAAGGCTGAGTTAGTATATTCTCTGTTTGTAAGTAAAATGTGCTTAAATTGTTGGAGGATGAAAGGAGGAGGCATTTAAGATTCATTATGTGCTTGAGACTAGAAAATATTCTTTCAGCAAACGAGTACACAAACCCTCATTAACACTGATTATGCATCTGACAATATACCTGTGTCATCATAAGATGAGTAAAACACAGTGTAAGTCTGTAAGCAGCTGATTCTGTGTTCAACTTTTACCAGAGAATAAAGGATTATTTTCAGCTGTTGGAGTAGCTGAACTCTCCTGTGGTAGATGGCATCATATCGGCCTCTTAGGGATGATGCAGATGTACATAAAGGGCTTTCAAGGCAGAGGGAACATCATCAACTGAAGTTCTGTCTAGAGCTTCTGGAGATAGTGAGGAGCCTTGCTCAACTGACTATATGTACTATGCTTAGAAAAAAAAAAAGATGAGGAAAGTGGGGAAAAGAGTTTAATATTACCGAGATACTGAAGAACACTGATATCATGATAAGGAGGTTGGAAATCAGTCTCTAGATAATCTGAGATTGTTGTTAGTCTGTAAACTGTGACATCATAAGAGCGAAGAAACTTTGAGAACTTCATGTGGCCAATGTTAATTATCTTTAATTAGGATAGTGTAAGCAGATAGAACATATTCTGTCAGACGTTTTGATGAACACAATTTTGTTTTATGGCATTTATTTATTTTTGAATGATGTCCTCCCATAACTGGACATCTTTTCCATTCATTTGTGTCATGGTGAAAGGGTAGTTGCCAATGTCTTGTATTTAAACCAGGTTTGTAGATATGTTTTGAGGGAATACAAAATGGAACAAATATTTATCAAGTGCTAGGCTCATTGAAGGAGAAGGCAATGGCACTCCACTCCAGTACCCTTGCCTGGAAAATCCCTTGGATGGAGGAGCCTGGAAAGCTGCAGTCCATGGGGTCACTGAGGGTCGGACACGACAGAGCGACTTCACTTTCACTTTTCACTTTCATGCATTGGAGAAGGAAATGGCAACCCACTCCAGTGTTCTTACCTGGAGAATCCCAGGGATGGGGAAGCCTGGTGGGCTGACATCTAGGGGGTCGCACAGAGTCAGACATGACTGAAGCGACTTAGCTTAGCTTAGCTTAGTCTCATTGAAAAAAATCTTACCTACTACATACATAACATTTCCAGGGAATTTATATGCCATATTATGTGGGATTAAAATGTAAAAACAATAGTTTAGAGCACAGAAACAGACATGCATGTCACTTTTCTTCAGTAGAGGAAAGCAGGGCCAGGCCTTGATGAATGTGGCAAATTTGGAAAGAGAGAGAGGAGTCCTTGAGTTGATCTGGAAACTGCACTATCACATTTTGTTGCACCATTTACCTGGTATTTGAGAACAGGCAAGACTCTGACATGACAGAGACATTTGGTTTGCGGAGAAGAAATACACTAGAAAATGTAATGCTATCATGACAACCAAGATTTTCAAGTAAGAGAAAAGTAGACTATTTTTAGATTTCTTAAGATGTTAACTAAAGTTTCTTTCTGGCACATGAGATAAATGTTAGTTTCAGAAAAATTATATTGCCACCAAGAAAATATCTGAGAAGCCAACATTTCATAGAGACAGAAAACTATTTTCTTTTGAATTTGGTGACTTGGTTTTCGAGTCCAAATAAGTAACATGGCGGTAAGTTATGTTTTAGAAAAGTATAAATTTGCTTTTAAAAGTGGATTGTGCTACATACAGGTTTAATAGATTTAATAGATTATATGACAAGAACCGAATTAAGAACACGCCATGAATTTTGAAAGCATATTTAAAGGTTATCTTAGCTAAACCTATGAAACTACCCAACTACCATGTTGGGTAGAGTTTTTACCCAACTCTAACACTGGCAGCATTTCCCTCCCCATATTTCACATACACAATTTTTTCTTTCAACCCAACCTCAGTTCTGTGGTTATTAATTTAAGAATATGCAAAATAAAAGTATTTATAGTAGCCATGGGAATAATCTTGAAGTGTTAGAGCTAGAATGCTTGAAAACATTTCCCAGTGCCTATACAAGAATCCATTTTTAGATATTTATTATTTTCTTTTGCAAAATATCTAAAAGTAACATGCTTTGAAATACATATTGTTATGTACTTCTTACTGGCATTCAAATGTTTCCCTAATCACAAATAAAATAATTGAAAATTACAATATTACCCTAGTAGTTGTTAGTTGATTTAAATAGATATTACATAAATGACCTCACTACCATTAGCTGACAAGTATTCTTGTCAGGCATGTCTGAAGTACTTAGTAATTTATTTCACTTAAAACCCCAAAATATTACAATCTCCCATGTTTTACAGAAGAGACTATTAAGGTGTAGAAAGATTTATTAATTTATCAAAGGTCACTGAATCAGGGTTACTTCTGGTATCTGAATTGTGGCTTCAGGACCTGTAATTGTCACCACAATATCAAACTCAATGTCATCAGAAATTCATAAGCAGTAAGTAATTCACTGAATTAATGTATTACGATATGTTAAGGAAAATAACCACCTGTATGCCAAGATTCTATTTTCCAATAACTATTTTATATATAATGTAAATTAAATACATACTACTTCAGTAATTCTCATATTGTGGCTGGGGATTGTTTTTTCTTGTATGACAAAGGCAGACAGACACTGAGATAATTTGAAATAATTATTCATATCAGGACTTAAAATATTAAGTACAAGAGAGTTTGGGACAGACACCTGAATAAAATTAGATATTTTCCTTTAAATTAAAGCTTATGTTGCATTCCTCTCAGTAATGTAATTATTTGCTTTTCTACTATTCTTTGCAATCCAATGAAGTTTCAAAACGTTTCTGCTTATGGTATCTAGTTTTCAGTTACTAAGAGTGGACCATCCCATTTGAAAGGCAAATGTCTCATACCTCATCAATTTACTTCTATTCTGGAGTTGTTCCTATCATAAGTAATGATGTCTGATGTTTGAATTTCATAGAATGACTGTACCCAGGGGCTTTTTAGGCAGCCACATTTGGTGTCTCATGGACATTAAAAGGAATGGCCTGTCTATAGCATCCTAACAAATTAGTAGTCATATAGTAAGTACTATGAATCCAACCAGTGTTTTATCATTGTTCTACTTTCTTTGAATTGTAGTACTTTAATTGTACAATACAGCTAAGCTTTTGTTTGTTCTATTAACTGCCACTATGCATTGGGTTGAGAGATTTTTTTCTTTCAATAATAACATCTACTTCCATTCATCCTGTATCCTGGAGCATTTTGTTTGTTTGTTTGTTTGTTTGTTTGTTTTTCCTTTGGCTCTAGAATTTGTTTGCATTCATTTTTACTAAACTACATTTTTAAATTTTGTCTTTGAGCCAAGTCACTTAAGTTATCTGAATGTCAGTAAATTCTAAAGAATGTCTTATTTCATTTCCTATGATGCCTTTTAATTTATGCTATTAGTAATTATGCAACCTATTGCAAAAAAAATTTGAATAATTTCATTATTCAATTAGATGTTTGATGTGTTATCTCACAAATGCGTTTTGGATTTCCTCTCATGTTTCCTTCTATCTGTATCTCTGGGAAAATGTGTAAAGCCATATTTTTGTCAAAGATATCTTTTGTTAAGGTTATTTTTAAAATGAGTAAGGTGGAAAACGGACTTCTTACATATTCATGTTATGTACTCAATTAATTTTAAATTGCTATTTTATATTTGCGGGTGTATTAGCTTATTTTCCAAAGCTAGTACCATCTGTAGGGGTGTGTGAGTGTGTATGTCTCACAAAGGAAGAAAAGAAAAAGGTAATTGGTAGCCAACCACTGGGTCCTAGCATGTTCCTTCTGCTGGGTTCTTTCATTTCCAGGCATATTGATTTTAAGACATTTATTTTCAATATACACATTTATTTTAGAGTAAAGTAAAAAAAAAAAAATCAAACACAGTGCAAGAGAGACACACCCTTCACCATCACTGCTCAGTCAGACAGCGATTGCTGCAATGTCATGGTGAGGCTTGCTGGGTCCAGAAAGGGAATAAATACAATACAAATGGTCTACGACTATTGCCAAAGCAATTATGTAGCCAGCTGTAAAATTAGCTTAAGATTTGTACTTGTTTGTTTTTCCACCTCCCTAGAGAATGCCTCCACTAGTGTTTTGAGATCCTACTATTGAAGGTAAAGTTCAGAATAGGAGCAGAATAACCATTAATTGCACATTAGACTTTTTTTAAAAATTTAATTGGATAATAAGTCAGTGTCCTCTACTCTTGAAATTAGATCACAGAAAATCTGCTTAGAATCTGTTTTCCAAAGTGATTGTCTTTTCCATGGTAGAGGCAAAGCTTTTCACCAACAACAGTTTTACTCTTTACCATGATGACCCTCCCCTGCTACACTAAATGGCAGTGTATTATAGCTTTAGGTCACCACACTCATACACACATTCCCTGGTTAACGGTCTTCTGTGCACATGATACTCTGTCTAATTTAAAACTGGACCTCCATTAAGAAAAAAAACATACAATCACTTAAGTCATCCTTATGGGTTTGTTGCTTATTCTATACTCTGTTCTTCATCTTCTGATCTCTGTTTTATTTTACTTTAAAAGCAACAAGATTCTCTCTTAATTTCAAGTTTCCAATGATTCTCTTTGTAAATATCTGTTTACAAATAGATTTTCCTTCTTATGATTTGATTTAAGCTGGAAAATGTATAGCTTGCCATCCATTCCCCATTTTAATTTTATTGCTGCTGCTATTGTTTTTCAGTCACTCAGTCGTTTCTGACTCTTTGTGACCTCATGGACTGCAACAAGCCAGGTTTCCCTGTCCTTCATGATCCCCTGGATCTTGCTGAAACTCATGTCCATTAAATTGGTGATGCCATCCAACCATTTCTGTTGTCCCCTTCTCCTCCTGCCTTTAATCTTTCTCAACATCAGGGTCTTTTCCAATGAGCCAGCTCTTCACATGAGGTGGCCAAAATATTGGAGCTTCAGATTCAGCATCAGCCCTTCCGATGAATAGTCAGGATTGATTTCCTTTATTATTGACTGGCTAGATCTCCTTACAGTCCAGGGGACTCTCAAGAGTCTTCATCACCACAGTTCAAAAGCATCAATTATTCAGCTCTCAGCCTTCTTTATGGTCCAACTCTCACATCTATACATGTGATAATACCATAGCTTTGACTACACAGACCTTTTTTGGTAAAATAATGTCTTTGCTTTTTAATATGTTTTCTAGTTTGTCATAGCTTTTCTTCCAAGGAGCAAGTGTCTTTTAATTTCATGGCTGCAGTCACCATCTACAGTGATTTTGGAATACAAGAAAATAAAGTGTGTCACTGTTTCCAATGTTTCCCCATCTATTTGCCATAAGTGATGGGACCAGATGCTGTGATCTTACTTTTTTGAGTGTTGAGTTTTAAGCCAGCTTTTTCACTCTCCCCTTTCAATTTAATCAAGAGGCTGTTTAGTTTCTCTTCACTTTCTGCCATAAGGGTGATGTCATCTGCATATCTGAGGTTATTGATATTTCTTCTAGCAATCTTAGGATCATCAATATGAAAGTTTATTTATTTACTTTGCCTCTCCATATGGTACCCAACACTACACTTCATAAAGTAAAATTAGCCTTTCAAATTTCAAATATGAACTTTTAATTTAATTTAACTTTTAATTTAACTTTTCTTTTAATAGTACATTGCTCTTATGTTTATCCTCTTCATGAATTTGATCACTCTTACTCATATCCAGTTTTTACTCTCTGCATCTTCTTTTTTTTTTTAATTTTATTTTATTTTTAAACTTTACAAATTGTATTAGTTTTGCCAAATATCAAAATGAATCCGCCACAGGTATACATGTGTTCCCCATCCTGAACCCTCCTCCCTCCTCCCTCCCCATACCATCCCTCTGGGTCGTCCCAGTGCTCTAGCCCCAAGCATCCAGGATCGTGCATCGAACCTGGACTGGCAACTTGTTTCATACATGATATTATACACGTTTCAATGCCATTCTCCCAAATCTTCCCACCCTCTCCCTCTGCAACAGAGTCCATAAGACTGTTCCATACATCAGTGTCTCTTTTGCTGTCTCGTACACAGGGTTATTGTTAGCATCTTTCTAAATTCCATACATATGCTTTAGTATACTGTATTGGTGTTTTTCTTTCTGGCTTACTTCACTCTGTATAATAGGCTCTTGTCTTCACTTTAGAACATAGTCCTTATCTTTGTATTTGTCATTATCTGTAAAGATATTTCTGAAGATATTTTAAAATCCTTTGGAATGAAGACTGATTTCAAATTACTAATCAAGGAAAAGAGAGTATTAGATTAAAAGTTTGTCCTAATATTTGGTCTTTCATTAGCAAGTTAAAAATTAATTTAAGTACCTATTAAGGTCCAAGGGCTTGTGGGAGTCATTGAAATATAGAAGTGTTTTCTATTCTTGCCAAGTTTAGAATTCAGTCCCAGATAAGGTATTTGAATTCACAGGAGCTGCTCACCAGAAAGAAATTTAAAAATATAGATTCTAAAGGAGTTGAAAAATAGTCTTTTTTCCTCCATGAACATCAAACATCATGTACTTGAAAGGTGCAGCCTAATGAAAATGTTGTTCCGTGACTAAATTATTGGTTTACATATAAAACTAGGTGTACGATGCCTTGAGGGAGAAACTGGAGTGAAAATGATATGAATACCTTCTGAAACTTGGAATGAGCAGAATGTAGGTAGTTTACCCAAAGGAAACCCCTAAAAACCTATTAACTAAAGTTGATGACTCCAAGGCTTATAAGCTCATATCTGTAGTTCTTTGACCATTTCTGATTTTAAATTTTCCTTGGAGTTTAAAACCACTTTGGGAAACTTGCAGAATTTTAAGTGAAAGAGAAAGTAACCCAATAGTACTCAGACTAATATTTCTTTAAATTTTGCTTTGTATTCTAGTGCCATTATTTATAGAATACAGTGTTATTTTTTAACAGAGAGATTTTTTTTTTATGTTCAAAAAGACATACTGACTATCCTGTCTTTCAAATAATGCATTTTTTTTCAGTTTTTAATTTGGTTAAGATTAACTGAACATTGAGTATTGTTAGGAGATTTCCTGAACATTGTCTTATTTAATTTTGTTATATTATTTTCATATTTAGAGCATAAAACCATTACTATATCTAAAACGGATTCAGTATCAAGTAATAAGAACTGTCTGAATTGCAATACAGTGTGTCAAAGATATATAACTTTAAGAAAAATAAAAATAGAATATTAATAAAAATAGAATATGTGAAACTGTCAAATTTTTCTTTTACTTTAGAGTCATGTTTTGCCTGGTGACATTTAAAAACATTTTAATCTTTAGAAGTCTCTCTTCTCCACTTATTTCAAAAATAATTTCTCTAACATTGTTAAAAATATCTATTATCCATTTTAGTTTGACTACTAATTAGCATATATACTCTGTAACTTAAAATGATCACTGATGTCCAAGTGCATAAAACAAAAACAAAAATCAAGGCATATCAAATACTGAGGAAACTGAAATTTCTTCTAAGTCGTTCCTTTACAAATTAAGTTCATTTGCTGACAGACTGAAGAACAGAGAAGTGCATTTGAATTTAGAGGTAAGAAACCATATTTGAATTAGTAATATAAAATTTGATGTTTCGTGATTTTTTTTTCTTCACTCCTTCTTAGACAAAGATTTTATGCTGTGCTTTCTTTCTTAATCAGCAGTAACTGAATCTGATCTTCTGTAGTCATGCTCTTATTTTACACTGAGAGACAGATGCACAATAATTGACTAATATATTTTTTATTTCCTTCCTCTCTGTTTCTTGATGCATAGCCTTCACTGTAATTCACAGTGCAGTCTGATCAGTTCTAGTCATTGGTTTAAGTAAGTCCTGGCAATATTTTAGTGAATAACTTTATCAACTACTGAACACTGTGATAATTCCCACAAGACATTAATCAATTCATTATCATTCATAATGATGATGAGACAGGGAGGCAGAATTTACAGTGATATTTAATGCCTTGATGAATTGTTTTAGTGGTCAACAATATTTAAATTTAAAATCCAAACTGATCTCTTTATAACAAATAGAACTGGCTGTTTTTCAAATGACAGGTAAGACTTTAGAACCTGGAACTCTGCCTGACACATAACATGTGTTTCCAGTATTTAGGGGTAAAATATGTGTTCCACATCCCACAAACTGTTTCACTAACTGTAATAATCCATACATTCCAGTGTAAACAATATGAAAGGGACCTTTGGTCCCTTAGAATTACTAAACATAGCTGTAAGTTGTTAACAATAAATTATAAATATATCAGGGACAAGAGTAGTTTAGGATGTAGCTAACAAATCTATGGTGTTCTATAGATAAGACAGGTTAAATGTGATTCTTATGGTAAGTGGAAACATTTCCTTGGTTGACATTCTAAAATACATAGTGAAATTCTTTTGACTGAAATAGACATGGGATGGAAACTGCCCACACTTTCTAGTATAGAAAAGTAGGAAAATGTTTTCAGCAGCCTCTCCCCACTTGCTTTGTATGCTCTGTGTATCTGGCATCATGTGCACTCTGTGAGAATCCAAACGTGTTGATGTTTACTAAGCAGCAGGGTGCACAATTTCCTACTGCCATGCATAGGAAGACAAACAGAACATACGCTTGAATATTCCAAATAATTTGTTAGAAGATGCATGTGGATCTATATCTAATATGAAATTAATTTTTCACACACACTCAGAGCCCTGTAACCAGATTTTTACACAGTGGGTTGTGATACTGTAATCCCTCATTCACGAGCCATGTGTTTGAATTATACTACTCGAATTATCAAAGTCATCTTGCTGTTTGAATGCCGCTGGCATCATATTCGAGAAAATTTTATAATCAAGTCTAGCTCCTTTAGGGGAGATGTTGGTACTGCCCCTGTAGGTGGTACAATAGATGTTAGCTAGTGGCTTGAAGCTAATTTTTCGATTTCATGAGTTTTTGAAGCATTGTTTCTCCAAAAGAAATCAGAGTTATGCTGTCCTGATAGATATTCCCCACCCCTCTCTTACCTCTCTTCTCTACCACACACACACACACAAACACCTGTGCACTTTTGCACATATAATATATTAACCTCCTCATCTGAACTCTTATTAAAAAATCAATGAACTTTTAAGTTTGAAATATTTCAACAATTTCCTATGTATTTGATATTTAGACAAGTCTTCAAACCTCCAGATGCCCAATTAAATGAATCACTAGATAGTGAAATGAGTCTTATTTAGTGTTTTAGCCCCAAAAGAATCATACCAAGTATATTTTACTGAATACCTATTCTAAATCAAATATTTCCTTAGTCATCCTCATTTATCTCATTTATATCTGACAGCTATACAATATTATGGTGATCTCAATGTGATAGCTCTTTAAGCTGGAGTTCTATATATTGTTATAATCATGTCATATACATTTGCATAATATATGATTTATATATTGTGACAAAATGCTGTTTGGGATCCTATTCTACTCTAACCTAACTTTATTAATAACTTTGATAAAAACCAGAAAGTATGTTTATCATATCTGCGTGTTATATGAAGTAAAATCTACAAAGTAGATGACAAAATCAGGATAAAGAAAATCTCTAAAGGACTTGAACAACAAAGACAAATCTAACAGCTTTATTTATGATCTGTGTTAGAAGTACATATGTGTCAGAATTAAAGAGAAATATGATTAGAAAACGTGTTTTACCTAACTTTGCAGTGAATCAAATTATAAGATTTGGAGTGTAAAATTGATCATGATTCATTTAACCTAGGAGATTTAGATTGTTACTTAAAAGAATATTTTTAAGCCAGATTAAAACAGATGGATCTATATTAATGAATTTAATGATTTGACTTTAGCATGTTCATGCAACCCAATGGACTATGTCCCACCAGGCTCCTCTGTCCATGGAATTTATAGGCAAGGAATACTGGAGTGGTTTGACACTTCCTTCTCCAGGGCATCTTCCCTACTGAAGGATCAAACTCACATCTCTTGTGTCTCCTTCATTAGCAGGCGGATTCTTGGCCACTTACACCGCCTAGGAAGCCCTTGACTTTATATGGGGCTCGTCAAACCATATCTAGATTTTATAACCAATTCTGAGTAGCAAACTTCTCAGAATGTGTTGCTAGAGAGGAGTGTATACAAAGGAGGTAGGCTTTGATTGCCAGATGGTGGCAATCTGGACATCATCTCTTTGTCAATTAGTAATTGATATATTTGGAAAATGAGAAGAATTGGGAACCTAGGGGAGGAGATGGGGAAGGGAACTGTGTATGTTCTAGATATCTTTAATTTTATTTTGTATCTACTAATCCCAAACTTCTAATTTATCCCTACTCTCCATTATCTTTAAATATTAAAGAGACTATTTGGTAGGAAATGGACTGAAACAAACCTATGGCATTCAATAGGACCAATGCATGGAGATTTGGAGAAAAGCCTCCCACATTAAAATGAAAATTGTAGCAGGGAAAAATGTCCTGCAGTAGAACAGATTGCAATGAACTTCTTGTCTCCGGAAATGCATTTCTCATATTAGTTGTATAATTAAACTGTTTGGTAGTCACTAATCCTTCCATTTTAAATGCTTGGGACTTTGTATTTAAACTGTAAAATGAATTAGTGAAAGAAAAAAAAAAAACTTATGTATATTTTAAATATATAAAAAACAAAATTCCTCCTACTTTTACAACTGCTTTATGAATGTTATGGTGACATTTCACAGTAGGCCATAATAATGTAATATAAGCATATTGACTCATGAAGTAGTTTACAAAATTATCCTACCAGACACTAGTTAGGTTGACTTCATCTCTTTCTTAAGACATTAAGATCAAGGTAATGTTTTTTTAAAAATAATGAAGAAAAAGGAAATGCTTTATATTATTGCATATATTTGATGGTAACTTTTAAGAATGTATCTATAGACACATTAAGATGTTAGATGTTATAACTCAAGTTTTGGGCTCATAATGTTAAAAATGAGAAATTACCTCTTCCTTTTTTATCCATGAAAAATAGCATGAAAAATGGCATGATCTATCTCTTACTTAATTTTAGTCAATTGTCTTCATCTTTTCACCTACTTCACAGGGTTTAACATATTGTTGAAAAAAATATTTCTGACATCATAAGAGCACATTCATTAAGTAAGTTGTAACTACAAAGAAAAGAAAAGAACATTGGCTGATATATTAGAACATATCTATTTAATTTCAAAGACTTTCAAGTTGATTCCCAGAGAATTTAACTCAGATAACTCTGTGATTCAGATAACAGATAGCTGTGTCAGATATCATATTGGCTGTCACATACACATTCATTGGCCTCACTGAAGAATATGTGATGTAAGGAAAATAAGAAATAATATTATCAGAAGCTGAATATAGGAGAAGACGTGTGTTTTAAAAAGACTTACTTTGTTTTTTTAAACTCTTTCATGTTGTTTATGGTTTTTCAGTTTGGCATGACCACTTTTTCCCCTAAGAATATGTGATTAAAAAAATTAATTTGGCTGTGTCGATCTTAGTTGCAGCATGCAGGATTTTTGATTTTCATTGTGGCAGGTGAACTCTTAGTTATGGCATGTAGCACTGAGGAGTCTTATCCACCAGGGACATCCCTGGATTATGTGATTTTGTGAAGAATTACCACATACTTCAAGTTTTCCAAATATTCCAAATATTCCAAATTTCTAAATATTACAGCCACACTAGATATTTACATGGGTACAGATATGGTAAAAATTATTTCAGCTTTATTCATAAAAACTAGATTTGAAAAGGGCAGGTGAACATTATAAAGAAAAAAAATAGAATCTTATGTTTCTGTCTAATTCAATTGATTCACTAAAGAAATGAACAAATTAACTGTATTTATGCTTCTGTAGATCTGGTACTAAAATAGCTGTAGCACATAACAAAAAGCATATTTTACTCACTTGAAATCAAAGATTTGCAAAAGATCAGCAACATCATCAATCTTGACACTTTCCTCAGATTTGACATATTTTTGTCCTATATCCTTTACTGAGAATCCTCAGTATCTGGCACTAAGACAGTTCTACAAAAATTTGAAGTCTAGTAGTAGTAGACTATTTTAACAAGTAGACTTGTTAAAATAATCAAAACAGTTTTAGGAATATATTGGAGGTATGTATGGAAAAAAAAAAATGTCACTCATTCTGATTGGAGGGTTTGGGGAAGCCATTAAATGGAGGTAAAGTTTGACTTGTGTCTGGAATCTTCAAAGATGAGAAGTCTGCCATGAAGTGAAGGTAAAGCAGCATATTTCAGACAAAGATAATAGAACTTAGGGAAAAAAGAGAGAGAGATGAAATAACATTGACTTAAAAAAAGCTTGATTTTGTGTGAATGCCAGGAAGTAGGTCTCAAAAGTTATGAAAGATCAAGATATAATCAAGATAAATAATAAGAAATTTACAATCAGAGCGACATGGGCATACAGGTATGGTAAAAGACAACTTTGGCAGCAGTATGGGCAGATGAATTAAAGCCCATCCCTTCGCTAGGGGATCTGCCCAACCTAGGGCCCAGGGATCAAACTAAGGTCTTCCGTGTTGCAGGCAGACTCTTACCAGCTGAGCCACAAGGGGAGCCCGAATTAAAGTATATCTTATCCTTATTCAAAAAGATGAATTAGAAGACTATCATAAAAATCTAGTTCCAAAGCAGTAAAGACCAGAGTGACAAAGCAGCGAAGACCAGGGTGACAAATGAAGCTAGACCAGCATGATCATTTTATTATTCTTATCACAGAGGAATCAGAAAGAATTGTATTTTAGCTGGAGTTTAGTTCCTCCATAAAGATCCAACCTTCCTTTCTCTTCTCTTTCTTCTTTTCATCCCTGCAAATATTTTTGAATCTGGAGTCTATCTCCAGTCTTACAAGTACTAAAGAAAAAGTAGCAAAGTAAAGAAAGAATGACACAATTATGGATAAGTTTGTTTGTATGTGTTTTTGGTGTGCATGCTTAACAAGGTTTCACAGGTGAAATGAACAAATACTTGACCAACAAAAAAGTCAATCAAAAATATAGCAGGTCTTATATAAAAGTTCAATTGAAGGGGGTACAGAAAAAATCTTCAGTTTTCTGTGACAGTATTCAGTGAAGTTGCTCAGTTGTGTCCGAGTCTTTGCGACCCCGTGGACCATAGCCCACCAGGCTCCTGCATCCGTGGAATTTTCCAGGCAAGAGTACCGGAGTGGGTTGCCATTTCCTTCTCCAGGGGATCTTCCTGATCCAGGGATCGAACCCAGGTCTCCCACATTGCAGGCAGAAGCTTTACCGTCTGAGCTACCACGGAATCACTATTCAAATATCTCTATTAGAACACAGCATAGGAGGAAGAAAGATAGATGGGAAGGTAGACAGAATGAAAATAGAAAATTCTAACCTAGTCCAGGAAATTTGTGTTCAAATCCCATCTGTATTGCTTTCTATCAATAAAACTTCAGGTAATTTGACCTCTCCACACTTTAGGGCTTTTTTTTTTTTTTTTTTTTTTAACTTGAAAGATTGCAAAAATAAAATAAATAATGTATTCAGCATCTGGCCAATTGTAAGCCTTCAGCAAATGTTAGTCATGACAAGGATGATTATTAAGGCTCAGCTAAGACAAGAACACTATAAAAACTTCTCATTTTGTTGCTACATTTAGTTATTAAATTCAGCATTAATTTGTCATATTAAAATCACCTCTTCAAATATTACATCTTCAATAACAGAGTTGAAAATATGATGAATGACATCTAATTACAGACAGCCTTGGACCATGACTGTCAATTGTAGGTCAGACCTGGAAAAGGCACAGGATATATGGTTACTTTCAAGTAAACTCATGCATGGAAATGTGTGGTTTGATTGAATCAAAATTTTACTGTGTAGTTAGTTGAGCCAGGCCTATTTCAGCACACATTTTATTCTTACAGAAAAACATTGTTGTGTGAATCTATATGCATGCATGTATGTATATATACATACATACATATAACTTTAGTAAAAACTTTAATGTATATTTATAATTCTAGCATATAAGTTCTTCAAAGAGAATCAAATTTTTCTTGTGCTTTTAAATGCTATAATCCTTAGCATGGTTCCTGGCATATCAGAGGCATCTAATAAATTTGTTGTTGCTGTTATTTAGTTGCTAAGTCATGTCTGACTTTTTTTGTGACTCCATGGATTGTTGCCCACTAGGCTCCTCTGTCCATGGAAATTTCCGGCAAGAATACTGGAGTGGATTGCCATTTCCTTCCTCAGGGGATCTTCCCAACTCAGGAATCGAACCTGCATCTCATACATTACAGGCAGATTATTTACCAGTGAGCCATTATCCAATAAATACCTGTTCACTTAATCATATATAAGCTTTATTTTTCCAAACTTCTCCTTGAAGTGAACTTAGGTTATCACCTAGAGTCAATCAACTCCTGCCATACTCTTGTACTGTATGTCCCCTAATCATTGCACATAACAGCAAGTTCATTTCAGAAGCAGATTTTAAATGTCCAACATAATTTTTGGTCCTTATTCACTCTGGTCATAGCAAACACCCTCTTCCAACAACACAAGAAAAGACTCTACACATGGACATCACCAGATGGTCAACACCGAAATCAGATTGATTATATTCTTTAGCCAAAGATGGAGAAGCTCTATACAGTCAACAAAAACAAGACCAGGAGCTGACTGTGGCTCAGATCATGAACTCCTTATTACCAAATTCAGACTTAAATTGAAGAAAGTGGGGAAAACCACTAGACTATTCAGGTATGACCTAAGTGAAATCCCTTATGATTATGCAGTGAAAGTGAGAAATAGATTTAAGGAACTAGATCTGATAGACTGCCTGATAAACTATGGACAGAGGTTCGTGACATGGTACAGGAGACAGGAATCAAGACCATCCCCAAGAAAAAGAAATTCAAAAAAGCAAAATGGCTGTCTGAGGAGACCTTACAAATAGCTGTGAAAAGAAGAGAAGCGAAAAGCAAAAGAGAAAAGGAAATATACACCCATATGAATTCAGAGTTCCAAAGAATAGCAAGGAGAGATAAGAAAGCCTTCCTCAGCGATCAATGCAAAGAAATAGAGAAAAAGAATATAAAAGGAAAGACTAGAGATCCCTTCAATAAAATTAAAGATACCAAGGGAATATTTCATGCAAAATAGGCTCAATAAAGTACAGAAATGTTATGGACCTAATAGAAGCAGAAGCTATTAAGAAGAGGTGGCAAGAATACACAGAAGAACTATAAAAAAAGATCTTCATGACACAGATAATCACAATGGTGTGATCACTCACCTAGAGCCATACATCCTGGAATGTGAAGTGAAGTGGGACTTAGGAAGTATCACTATGAACAAAGCTAGTGGAGATGATGGAATTCCAGTTGAGCTATTTCAAATCAAAAAGATGATGCTGTGAAAGTGCTGCACTCAATATTTTAGCAAGTTTGGAAAACTCAGCAGTGGACACAAGCCTGTAAAAGATAAGTTTTCATTCCAATCCCAAAGAAAAGCAATGACAAAGAATGCTCAAACTGATGCACAAATGCACTCATCTCACACGCTAGTAAAGTAATGCTCAAAATTCTCCAAGCGAGGCTTCAGCAATACGTGAACCATGAATTTCCAGAGGTTCAAACTGCTTTTAGAAAAGGTAGAGGAACTAGAGATCAAATTGCCAACATTTGCTGGATCATTGAAAAAAGCAAGAGAGTTCCAGAAAAACATCTATTTCTGCTTTATTGACTATGCCAAAGCCTTTGACTGTATGGATCACAATAAACTGTGGAAAATTCTGAAAGAGATAGGAATACCAGACCACCTGACCTGCCTCTTGAGAAACCTGTATGCAAGTCAGGAAGCAACAGTTAGAACTGGACATGGAACAACAGACTGGTTCCAAATTGGAAAAGGAGTACATCAGGGCTGTATATTGTCATCCTGCTTATTTAACTTATATGCAGAGTACATCATGAGAAACCCTGGGCTGGAAGAAGCACAAGCTGGAATCAGGATCACTGGGAGAAATATCAGTAACCTCAGATATGCAGATGACAACACCCTTATGGCAGAAAGTGAAGAAGATCTAAAGGGAATCTTGTTGAAAGTGAAAGCGGGGAATGAAAAAGTTGGGTTAAAGCTCAACATGCAGAAAACTAAGATGATGGCATCTGGTCCCATTACTTCATGGCAAATAGATGGGGAAACGGTGGAAACAGTGGCTGACTTTATTTTGGGCGGCTCCAAAATCACTGCAGGTGGTGATTGCAGCCATAACATTAAAAGACACTTACTCCTTGGAAGGAAAGTTATGACCAACCTAGATGGAATATTAAAAAGCAGAGACATTACTTTGTCAACAAAGGTCCATCTAGTCAAGGCTATGGTTTTCCAGTGGTCATGTATGGATGTGAGAGTTGGACTATAAAGAAAGCTGAGCACAGAAAAGTTGATGCTTTTGAACTGTACTGTTGGAGAAGACTCTTGAAAGTCCCTTGGACTGCAAGGAGGTCGATTTTAGCTTTTATTTTTTGCACTTTTATTTTTAAAAAAGTAAATGGACTCCTTGGACTGCAAGGAGTCCATTTTAAAGGAAATCAGTCCTGGGTGTTCATTGGAAGGACTGATGTTGAAGCTGAAACTCCAATATTTTGGCCACCTGATGCGAAGAGCTGACTCATTTGAAAAGACCCTGATGTTAGGAAAGATTGAAGGCAGGAGGAAAAGGGGATGACAGAGGATGAGATGGTTAGATGGCATCACCGACTCAGTGGACATGAATTTGAGTAATTTCTGCGAGTTGTTGATGGACAGGGAGGCCTGGCGTGCTGCGGTTCACGGGTCACAAAGAGTCGGACACGACTGAGTGACTGAACTGAACTGAACTGATTCACTTTAGATTCATGTCTGTGATATTCTTTCCTTACACTATAACAGAAAATCACTCAACACATTTTTATTTCTATAATTCTCAATTATGTTTTTCTTTAAGATGGTTGGTATTCCTGAAATATGTTTTAAAATATATGAAAGGAAGGTAAACTGGTATATTTGGATATTTTTTTTCTGTGTGACAATATGAAAACCACAGCCAATAATTTTAAATGATTATAGCATTACATATAATTGTATGTTATCTTCTATAAAAATTTAATGATGACTTGAAAATGAGTTACTATTATCAAAATTCACCATGTAAATAAATGTAATTATAAAACTAATTATAGTATTTTGTCATGGTAAAATTACCTAATTTGCCTAGTTGTACTGTTATCTTCATAGACTAATATTGAGTTTAGCCATGCTAAATTTGTACTGCATATTACATTTTAGCAGCACTTTCAGAAACCCATTATTAACTGTCAGATGTCATATTGTATCACTGAAATTTGAATCACTCATTACATTTTGGCATTTGTATTATGACAGTAAATCAGCCTAGGAAAGCTATTTTGAGAGTGATATTAACTTTAGCTAATCTATTATTTAAATAACATCATGTACTTTAGCAACCTACCAATTGTGTTTATGTGAATACATACTATAAACTTTATAAATCAAAATCAAATTAATTGAAATCCACATTATTTATTTGGAAAATTACAAAAGTAACTGCAAACTTTAAATACTTGATTTGAAAAATAAAAGTGCAAAAAATAAAAGCTAATATTTGTTTTTTTCAAAAAATGATAATACTTGGTAAAGTCAGAAAATGTTTATCTCAGTGTTCTTTATTTGACCCCTACAGATTTATTTTTATAAATGATTTTGAAAGGCTTAACGTTTTGGCAATAACAAAATTCAAGTAATCAAATAAAGACAATAGTTTTATATATTTTCCATGCTAATATATTTTGGTTATATTTTTGAATGGCATGGCTTAAATTATTTTTCCTTCCTAACTTTCAGTTTGCATGCAATTTTACATATTGCATGTTTCTCAGCTTTTTACATTTTTGTAGATCTCATAGCAACTCCATACCTCTGCATTGTCTTTTACATTTTATGATTCATATAAAAATATCAAATCATATGCTGTTCAGTAACTTAGCATTGTACTCTGCAGTCTCCTCAAAGGGGTAAAAATATTATTTAGAGGTAAGCAATTAGCTATTTTAGATATTTAGATACCCAAATATCATTCCACAGTCTTACTTTCTCTTACTAAGACAAATTGTTCCCTAGTTCTGCATCCATAAACAGCATCAGGAAGAACATTAATAATCATTAGATATTGCTTCAATAGAAATTGGGAAATAGTTTAGTGGGATTTTAACTTGCATGAAGACCAACTGTTAGTAACACTTATTTCACAATGGATCCTCAGGGTCTGAGAGAGAACTACTAATAAAAAAATGATCACCTATCTTCTGGTATGCTCTTTTTTCCAGGGTGAGTTCAAGAATAAAAGGCTCAGAAAGCAAAACTGATGTAGCAGTCCAGCCCTATTTAATATAGAATACAAAACGATGCTACACAAGAGCTCTGATTTGTTCATTACCATAAACCCGTTAGGAACCATACAGATCCAGTTTGGGGAATTTTTATACTAATATCCATTTGTTTTAGAATAATTTTTTGCCTTAGACTTTTTAGATTTCAAAATGTCAAAAATTTAGTGTAAGTCTACAGTGAAATGATGGTATCCACCGACATGTGAGGAAGTTCCCCTCCCCCCCAAAATTATATCTCTTCCTAAGAGTGTTAGTTGTACAGCAAATGATTAAACAGGAACATATTCTCATTTAACAACATTCCTTTTCTTTTCTTCCTTCAATGCTCTTCTCTTTCTTCCTTTTGTAGTAAAGTGATCTACTCAACATAGGCTATCTCTGGTGATTTTTAACTTGGTAATGGAAAGGTCATGGCACCTGGTTCCATCTCTTCATGGGAAATAGATGGGGAAATAGTGGAAACAGTGTCAAACTTTATTTTTGGGGGCTCTAAAATCACTGCAGATGGTGACTGCAGCCATGAAATTAAAAGATGCTTTCTCCTTGGAAGAAAAGTTATGACCAACCTAGATAGCATATTGAAAAGCAGAGATATTACTTTGACAACAAAGGTCTGTCTAGTCAAGGCTATGTTTTTTCCAGTGGTCATGTATGGATGTGAGAGTTGTACTGTGAAGAAAGCTGAGTGCCAAAGAATTGATGCTTTTGAACTGTGGTGTTGGAGAAGACTCTTGAGGGTCCCTTCGACTGCAAGGAGATCCAACCAGTCCATTCTGAAGGAGATCAGCCCTGGGGGTTCTTTGGAGGGAATGATGCTAAAGCTGGAGCTCCAGTACTTTGGCCACCTCATGTGAAAAGCTGACTCATTGAAAAAGACTCTGATGCTGGGAGGGATTGGGGGCAGGAGGAAAAGGGGATGACAGAGGATGAGATGGCTGGATGACGTCACCGACTTGATGGACGCGGGTCTGAGTGAACTCCGGGAGATGGTGATGGACAGGGAGGCCTGGTGTGCTGCGATTCATGGGGTTGCAAAGAGTCGGACACGACTGAGTAACTGAACTGAATGGAAAGGTATAATTAAAGTCCCACTTTAATGAAGATTTGTATTAAGTTAATGAACTTGAAAAAAATTAGGGATAGCCTTTAATTCTGCATAGACTGCATACATTTCTGATTCAAAATCCTTGTTTGAAAACAGACCAGGGTACATTTCATAGAGTATATTTTAAAAGCCCAACCACTGCATATCAGTTCGGGATCAACTGCCATAATTTAAAGTTTATAAGTAACTTGAGAAATAAATGGGCACTCTCAACACAGACCACATTCTTTTCTGCAATGTTTATTGGTTATCCCTAAGCAATAGGGAAGATACTTCGTGATGTGTCCTGCCACAGACCCACTGAAAATTATTTAATCTGTATAGGCTGGTGCTTCTGGCCTAGGAAAAAGTCAGAAAATTAAAACTGCCCCTATTGTTTAATTTTGTTATTTTCATTGCTCTAGGAGGTGGATCAAAAAAGATATTGCTGTGATTTATGTCCAAGAATGTTTTGTTTATGCTTTCCCTGAAGAGCTTTATCATGTCTGGCTTTACATTTATGTCTTTGATCCATTTTTACTTTTATTTTTTGTGCATGGTGTTAAAGAATGTTCTAATTTTATTATTTTACATCCAGCCATCCATAAATGCAGCAATATATTTTTTGATTCACCTCCTAGGGTAATGAAAATAAAAACAAAAATAAACAAATGGGGCTTACTTAAAAGTGTCTGCACAGAAAAGAAAACCATAAACAAAAGACAACCCACAGAATGGGAGAAAATATTTGCAAAGGAAGAGATCCATAAGGTATTAATCTCCAAAATATACAAATAGTCCATGAAGCTTTATATATACACACACACACACACGTACACACACACACATATAAAGGAAATAATTAGAAAATGAATGAAGAGCTAAATAGACCTTTCTCCAAAGAAGTCATACAGATGATCAAAACCCACATGAAAATATGTTCAACATCACTAATTTTCAGAGAAATGCAAATCAAAGCTACAATGTGTTATCACCTCACACCAGACAGAATGACCATCATCAAAATGTCTACAAACAACACATACTAGAGAAGGTGTGGAGAAAAGCGAACCATCCTACACTGATGGTGGGAATGTAAATTGGCACAGCCGCTATGGGGAACAGTATGGAGGCTCCTTAGAAAACTAAAAACAGAACTACCATATGATCTAGAAATCCCACTTCTGGGCTTATATCTGGAGAAAACCATGATCTGAAAAATTACATGCACCCCAAAGTTCTTTGCAGCATTGTTTAAAATAACCAATATGGAAGCTACATAATTTCAATAGAGGAATTGATAAAGATGTAGTGCATATATACAATAGAATAGTATTGAACCATAAAAAAGAATGAAATAATGTCATTTGCTGCAACATGGGTGGATGTAGAGATTAGCATACTAAGTAAAGTAAGTCACACAGAGAAAGATAAATATCATATGATATCACTCATATGTGGAATCTTTTTTTTTTTTTTTTAAGATACAAATGGGGATTTCCCTGGTGGTCCAGTGGTTGAGACTTCCCCTTCCAATGCAGGAAATGTGGGTTTGATCCCTGGTTGAGGAGCTAAGATCCCACATGGCTCACAGCCACAAAACCAGAACATAAAAAAACAACAGAAGCAATATGGTAACAAATTCAATAAAGACTTTAAAAATGGTCCACATCAAATAAATAAATAAGACATAAATGAATTTATTTACAAAACAAGTAGACTTACAGTTATCAAAAACAAACTTATAGTTACCAAAGGAGAAATATAGGGAAAGGATAAGTCAAAATCTTGCAATGAACACATACACACTACTATATACGTAAGATAGATAACGAACAAGTGCCTACTGTATAGTACAGGAAATTGTACTCAATATTCTGTGATAATCTATAATGGAAAAGAATCTAAAAGAGAATGAATATATGTATATGTATACCTGAATCACTTTACTGTACACCTGAAGCTAACATAATGTTGTAAATCAGCTATACAACAATCAAAATTAAAATATGTGCAAAATTGCCCCTTTAGAAGAAAAGCTAGTAAGAATCAGACAACAAAACTTTTTTTCCAGTGACTTCTAATTAATCAAAATTACTGGGTCATTTTGGGAGCAAAATCATTGCAACTTGGAATAACAGCATGAAAAGAAAGATTTGTTTAAAATTGTAAAGAAGAGGGGGAGGAGCCAAGATGGCGGAGGAGTAGGACGGGGAGAACACTTTCTCCCCCACAAATTCATCAAAAGAGCATTTAAACGTCGAGTAAATTCCACAAAACAACTTCTGAATGCCGGCAGAGGACATCAGGCACCCAGAAAAGCAACCCAACTCTTCGAAAGGAGGTAGGGAAAAAATATTAAAAACAAAAAAAAAGAGACAAAAGAGGGAGGGACGGAGTTCCGTCCCGGGAAGGGAATCTTAAAAAGAGAGAAGTTTCCAAACATCAGGAAACCTTCTCACTGCCGAATCTGTGCCGAGCTTTGGAAGCACAGAGGGCAACATAACAGGGAGAAAAAATAAATAAACAATTTAAAACTCGCAGATTGCGAGCCCTACGGTAACTCCCCCAGCAGAGAAGCAGCGCAGACGCCTGCATCCGCCATTAGCAAATCGGGGCTGGGCAGGGAGGCGCGGCGTGGGCTGCATCGCTGAGAGTAAGAATCTGGCCTGAATACCCTGAGCGCTATCTGAGCGAAATAATTTGGGCTAGCAAACCAGACTGTGGGATACCTACCACGAGAAAAGCCAGCCCTAACCTAAGACCGCCAGGCCCGCGCACGGAACAAAGGACTGAACAGATATAGCCGGCTGCAGACCTTCCCCCTCCGGTGACAGGCAGCCAGAGCCGGAAGGGGGCAATCGCAGCCCCAGAGAGACATTATTTATAAAACTGTAAGCAGGCTTCTTTGCTAACTAAAACTTCTTGGGGGTCTGGACGGTCAACATCTGCCTGAGAAGGTGCGCCGGTTTTACATCCAGATAACCGAGTGGCGGGGAGGCGATAAGTCGCAGCATTGGCGCTCGCCTGGGAAGAACAAATTGGCGCTCGGACCTGGGAAGAGCACAAAACGCAGGCCCAACTGAGTCTGCGCCTCTGAGGACTACCCGAGTGCCTGAACCTGAGCGGCTTGGACCTGGGAGGTGCATGCAGCCCAGGGCCAGCCTCGGATTGTTCCCGGTGGAACAACCTAGAGTCCGAGCAGTGTGGACAGGGAGGCTACACGCGCCGTGAGCGGGGGCAGACCCAGGGTGGCTGAGGCACTGCGAGCCCACGCCAGTGTTATTTGTTTGCAGCATCCCTCCCTCCCTCCCCACAGCGCGACTGAACAAGTAAGCCTAAAAAAAAAAAAAAAAAAAGTGTCCTCCACCGTGCCCTTTGAGTCAGGGCGGAAACCAGATACTGAAGAGACTAGCAAACAGAAGAAGATATAACAGAGGGAAACGCCTTGGAAGCTACAGGCAATAGATCAAAACCCTGTGGTTACTACGGACTACATAGAAAGGGGCCTATAGATCTTGAGAAATATAAATCTGACCAAGGAACTAGCCAAAAATGAACTGAACCCACAACACCCACAAAAAAAATAAAAAAAAAAAGTCCTAGATATATTTTTATTATTTTTACGATCATTCTTTCTTCTTTTTTTTTAATTAAAAAAAAAAAAATTTTAAGTCCTCTATTGTTCCTTTAATTTTCACCTTTATATCCTATTACTTTGCAAAAAAAAAAAAAAGACCCTATTTTTTTCTTCTTCAGCAAACTTCATATATATATATTTTATAATTTTTTGACCTTGTTTTTTTTTGTTTGTTTTTGTTTTTTTCTTCTTTTCTTTAACATTGTATTTTTGAAATTCTAAACTCTACTCTAGATTTTTAATTTTCGCTTTTTGGTATATGTTATCAATTTTGTACCTATAGTTTTTTTTTATATAATTTCTGTGACTTTTTTTTTTTTTTTCTTCTTCTCTGTTTCTTTCTCTTCTTCTTTTATATAACATTGTATATCTGAAATTCCAAACTTTACTCTAGATTTTTAATTTATGCTTTTTGGTATTTGATATCAATTTTATACCTGTATTTTCTTTATAATTTTTGTGACATTGTTCGTATTTGTTTGTTTTCTCTCTTTATTTTTCTTCTTCTTTTTTTTTTTTTTTTTTTTAACATTGTATTTTTGAAATTCCAAACTCTACTCTAGATTTTTAATTTTTGCTTTCTGGTATTAGTTATCAATTTTGTACTTGTACTTTCTTTATAATTTTCACGACCTTGTTTGTTTTTGTTTGTTCGTTTTTTCTCTCTTTCTTTTCCTTCTTCTTTTCTTTAACATCGTATTTTTGAAATTCCAAACTCTACTCTAGATTTTTAATTTTCGCTTTCTGGTATTAGTTATCAATTTTGTACCTGTACTTTCTCTATAATTTTCGCGACCTTGTTTGTTTTTGTTTGTTCGTTCTTTCTCTCTTTCTTTTCCTTCTTCTTTTCTTTAACATCGTATTTTTGAAATTCCAAACTCTACTCTAGATTTTTAATTTTTGCTTTTATGTATTTGTTACCAATTTTGTACCTATAAGGACCCAATCTTCAGGACCCATTTTTCACTAGGGAGTGAGATTACTGGCTTGACTGCTCTCTCTCCCTTTGGACCCTCCTTTTTCTCCACCAGGTCGCCTGTGTCTCCTCCCTAACCCCTCTCTACTCTACCCAACTCTGTGAATTTCTGTGTGTTCCAGACGGTGGAGAACACTTAGGGAACTGATTACTGGCTGGATCTGTCTCCCTCCTTTTCATTCCCCCCTTTTATCCTTCTGGCCACCTCTGTTACCTTCCTCCTTCTTCTCTTCTCTGTATAACCCCGTGAACATCTCTGAGTGGTCGAGTTGTGGAGTGCACATAAGGAAGTGACTACTGGCTAGCCCACTCTCTCCACTATTGATTCACCTCATCTCATTTGGGTCACCTCTAACTCCCTCCTCCCTCTTCTCTTCTCCATGTAACCCTGTGAACCTCTCTGAGTGACCCTCACTGTAGAGAAACTTATCATCTTTAATGTAGATGTTTTATCAATGGTGCTGTATAGAAGGAGAAGTTTTGAAACTACTGTAAAAATAAGACCGATAATCAGAAGCAGGAGACTTAAGTCCAAACCCTGACTCCAGGGAACTCCTGACTCCAAGGAACATTCATTGACAGGAGCTCATCAAATGCCCCCATACCGACACTGAAACCAAGCACCACACAAGGGCCAATAAGTTCCAGGGCAAGACATACCAAGCAAATTCTCCAGCAACAAAGGAACACAGCCCTGAGCTTCAAGATACAGGCTGCCCAAAGTCACCCCAAAACTATAGACATCTCATAACTCATTACTGGACATTTCATTGCACTCCAGAGAGAAGAAATACAGCTCCACCCACCAGAACACCGACACAAGCTTCCCTAAGCAGGAAACCTTGACAAGCCACCTGTACAAACCCACACACAGTGAGGAAACGCCACAATAAAGAGAACTCCACAAACTGCCAGAATACAGAAAGGACACCCCAAACTCAGCAATTTAAACAAGATGAAGAGACAGAGGAATACTCAGCAGATAAAGGAACAGGATAAATGCCCACCAAACCAAACAAAAGAGGAAGAGATAGGGAATCTACCTGATAAAGAATTCCGAATAATGATAGTGAAATTGATCCAAAATCTTGAAACTAAAATGGAATCACAGATAAATAGCCTGGAGACAAGGATTGAGAAGATGCAAGAAAGGTTTAACAAGGACCTAGAAGAAATAAAAAAGAGTCAATATATAATGAATAATGCAATAAGTGAAATTAAAAACACTCTGGAGGCAACAAATAGTAGAATAACAGAGGCAGAAGACAGGATTAGTGAATTAGAAGATAGAATGGTAGAAATAAATGAATCAGAGAGGATAAAAGAAAAACGAATTAAAAGAAATGAGGACAATCTCAGAGACCTCCAGGACAATATTAAACGCTACAACATTCGAATCATAGGGGTTCCAGAAGAAGAAGACAAAAAGAAAGACCATGAGAAAATACTTGAGGAGATAATAGTGGAAAACTTCCCTAAAATGGGGAAGGAAATAATCACCCAAGTCCAAGAAACCCAGAGAGTACCAAACAGGATAAACCCAAGGAGAAACACCCCAAGACACATATTAATCAAATTAACAAAGATCAAACACAAAGAACAAATATTAAAAGCAGCAAGGGAAAAACAACAAATAACACACAAGGGAATTCCCATAAGGATAACAGCTGATCTTTCAATAGAAACTCTTCAAGCCAGGAGGGAATGGCAAGACATACTTAAAATGATGAAAGAAAATAACCTACAGCCCAGATTATTGTACCCAGCAAGGATCTCATTCAAGTATGAAGGAGAAATCAAAAGCTTTTCAGACAAGCAAAAGCTGAGAGAATTCTGCACCACCAAACCAGCTCTCCAACAAATACTAAAGGATATTCTCTAGACAAGAAACACAAAAACGGTGTATAAACTCGAACCCAAAACAATAAAGTAAATGGCAACGGGAACATACTTATCAGTAATTACCTTAAATGTAAATGGGTTGAATGCCCCAACCAAAAGACAAAGACTGGCTGAATGGATACAAAAACAAGACCCCTACATATGTTGTCTACAAGAGACCCACCTCAAAACAGGGGACACATACAGACTGAAAGTGAAGGGCTGGAAAAAGATTTTCCATGCAAATAGGGACCAAAAGAAAGCAGGAGTAGCAATACTCATATCAGATAAAATAGACTTTAAAACAAAGGCTGTGAAAAGAGACAAAGAAGGTCACTACATAATGATCAAAGGATCAATCCAAGAAGAAGATATAACAATTATAAATATATATGCACCCAACACGGGAGCACCGCAGTATGTAAGACAAATGCTAACAAGTATGAAAGGAGAAATTAACAATAACACAATAATAGTGGGAGACTTTAATACCCCACTCACACCTATGGATAGATCAACTAAACAGAAAATTAACAAGGAAACACAAACTTTAAACGATACAATAGACCAGTTAGACCTAATTGATATCTATAGGTCATTTCATCCCAAAACAATGAATTTCACCTTTTTCTCAAGCGCACATGGAACCTTCTCCAGGATAGATCACATCCTGGGCCATAAAGCTAGCCTTGGTAAATTCAAAAAAATAGAAATCATTCCAAGCATTTTTTCTGACCACAATGCAGTAAGATTAGATCTCAATTACAGGAGAAAAACTACTAAAAATTCCAACATATGGAGGCTGAACAACACGCTGCTGAATAACCAACAAATCACAGAAGAAATCAAAAAAGAAATCAAAATTTGCATAGAAACGAATGAAAATGAAAACACAACAACCCAAAACCTGTGGGACACGGTAAAAGCAGTCTTAAGGGGAAAGTTCATAGCAATACAGGCACACCTCAAGAAACAAGAAAAAAGTCAAATAAATAACCTAACTCTACACCTAAAGCAACTAGAAAAGGAAGTAATGAAGAACCCCAGGGTTAGTAGAAGGAAAGAAATCTTAAAAATTAGAGCAGAAATAAATGCAAAAGAAACAAAAGAGACCATAGCAAAAATCAACAAAACCAAAAGCTGGTTCTTTGAAAGGATAAATAAAATTGACAAACCATTAGCCAGACTCATCAAGAAACAAAGGGAGAAAAATCAAATCAACAAAATTAGAAACGAAAATGGAGAGATCACAACAGACAACACAGAAATACAAAGGATCATAAGAGACTACTATCAACAATTATATGCCAATAAAATGGACAACGTGGAAGAAATGGACAAATTCTTAGAAAAGTACAACTTTCCAAAACTGGACCAGGAAGAAATAGAAAATCTTAACAGACCCATCACAAGCATGGAAATTGAAACTGTAATCAAAAATCTTCCAGCAAACAAAAGCCCCGGTCCAGACGGCTTCACAGCTGAATTCTACCAAAAATTTAGAGAAGAGCTAACACCTATCCTGCTCAAACTCTTCCAGAAAATTGCAGAGGAAGGTAAACTTCCAAACTCATTCTATGAGGCCACCATCACCCTAATACCAAAACCTGACAAAGATCCCACAAAAAAAGAAAACTACAGGCCAATATCACTGATGAACATAGATGCAAAAATCCTTAACAAAATTCTAGCAATCAGAATCCAACAACACATTAAAAAGATCATACACCATGATCAAGTGGGCTTTATCCCAGGGATGCAAGGATTCTTCAATATCCGCAAATCAATCAATGTAATACACCACATTAACAAATTGAAAAATAAAAACCATATGATTATCTCAATAGATGCAGAGAAAGCCTTTGACAAAATTCAACACCCATTTATGATAAAAACTCTCCAGAAAGCAGGAATAGAAGGAACATACCTCAACATAATAAAAGCTATATATGACAAACCCACAGCAAACATTATCCTCAATGGTGAAAAATTGAAAGCATTTCCTCTAAAGTCAGGAACAAGACAAGGGTGCCCACTTTCACCATTACTATTCAACATAGTTTTGGAAGTTTTGGCCACAGCAATCAGAGCAGAAAAAGAAATAAAAGGAATCCAAATTGGAAAAGAAGAAGTAAAACTCTCACTATTTGCAGATGACATGATCCTCTACATAGAAAACCCTAAAGACTCCACCAGAAAATTACTAGAAATAATCAATGACTACAGTAAAGTTGCAGGATATAAAATCAACACACAGAAATCCCTTGCATTCCTATACACTAATAATGAGAAAACAGAAAGAGAAATTAAGGAAACAATTCCATTCACCATTGCAACGGAAAGAATAAAATACTTAGGAATATATCTACCTAAAGAAACTAAAGACCTATATATAGAAAACTATAAAACACTGGTGAAAGAAATCAAAGAGGACACTAATAGATGGAGAAATATACCATGTTCATGGATTGGAAGAATCAATATAGTGAAAATGAGTATACTACCCAAAGCAATTTATAGATTCAACGCAATCCCTATCAAGCTACCAACAGTATTCTTCACAGAGCTAGAACAAATAATTTCACAATTTGTATGGAAATACAAAAAACCTCGAATAGCCAAAGCGATCTTGAGAAAGAAGAATGGAACTGGAGGAATCAACCTACCTGACTTCAGGCTCTACTACAAAGTCACAGTTATCAAGACAGTATGGTACTGGCACAAAGACAGAAATATTGATCAATGGAATAAAATAGAAAGCCCAGAGATAAATCCACGCACATATGGACACCTTATCTTCGACAAAGGAGGCAAGAATATACAATGGATTAAAGACAATCTCTTTAACAAGTGGTGCTGGGAAATCTGGTCAACCACTTGTAAAAGAATGAAACTGGACCACTTTCTAACACCATACACAAAAATAAACTCAAAATGGATTAAAGATCTCAACGTAAGACCAGAAACTATAAAACTCCTAGAGGAGAACATAGGCAAAACACTCTCGGACATACATCACAGCAGGATCCTCTATGACCCACCTCCCAGAATATTGGAAATAAAAGCAAAAATAAACAAATGGGACCTAATTAACCTTAAAAGCTTCTGCACATCAAAGGAAACTATTAGCAAGGTGAAAAGACAGCCTTCAGAATGGGAGAAAATAATAGCAAATGAAGCAACCGACAAACAACTAATCTCAAAAATATACAAGCAACTCCTACAGCTCAACTCCAGAAAAATAAACGACCCAATCAAAAAATGGGCCAAAGAACTAAATAGACATTTCTCCAAAAAAGACATACAGATGGCTAACAAACACATGAAAAGATGCTCAACATCACTCATTATCAGAGAAATGCAAATCAAAACCACTATGAGGTACCATTTCACACCAGTCAGAATGGCTGCGATCCAAAAGTCTACAAATAATAAATGCTGGAGAGGGTGTGGAGAAAAGGGAACCCTCTTACACTGTTGGTGGGAATGCAAACTAGTACAGCCACTATGGAGAACAGTGTGGAGATTCCTTAAAAAACTGGAAATAGAACTGCCTTATGATCCAGCAACCCCACTGCTGGGCATACACACTGAGAAAACCAGAAGAGAAAGAGACACGTGTACCCCAATGTTCGTCGCAGCACTGTTTATAATAGCCAAGACATGGAAGCAACCTAGATGTCCATCAGCAGATGAATGGATAAGAAAGCTGTGGTACATATACACAATGGAGTATTACTCAGCCATTAAAAAGAATACATTTGAATCAGTTCTAATGAGGTGGATGAAACTGGAGCCTATTATACAGAGTGAAGTAAGCCAGAAGGAAAAACATAAATACAGTATACTAACGCATATATATGGAATTTAGAAAGATGGTAACAATAACCCGGTGTACGAGACAGCAAAAGAGACACTGATGTATAGAACGGTCTTATGGACTCTGTGGGAGAGGGAGAGGGTGGGAAGATTTGGGAGAATGGCAATGAAACATGTAAAGTATCATGTGGGAAACGAGTTGCCAGTCCAGGTTCGATGCATGATGCTGGATGCTTGGGACTGGTGCACTGGGACGGCCCAGGGGGATGGTATGGGGAGGGAGGAGGGAGGAGGGTTTGGGATGGGGAACACATGTATACCTGTGGCGGATTCACTTTGATATTTGGCAAAACTAATACAATTATGTAAAGTTTAAAAATAAAATAAAATTGGAGAAAAAAGAAAAAAAAAAAAAAAAAAAGAATTCTCCAGGCAAGAAAAAAAAAAAAAAAAAAATTGTAAAGAAAAATTTGACTACATACAGAATAATAAGGTAACACATCATTCTAGGATTGAATGATTGATTAATATATTATTACTATTCTTTTGTGAGGCAAAAGCACCCATATACCTGAAGTCCCCATTAATGAGTACATTTTGCCTTTAACATACTTATTTTAACCATATTGTAAAATTAACTTTAAAGTCCTTTGTCATTTTCTGAAGCTATTTAGGCAATATTTTTTAGGAAAATAAAATAATATATGAAGAGTCTGTTTTAGAGATACATGTAGTTTTTAAAGTATCTGCAAAACTCAATCAGAAGGATTTTTTTTTTTTTTTTTTAAGATCTTGGCTTGTTCCTTCCCTTTGCATTTGTTTTTGTTCTGTAAGTCTTGTCTTTCCTCCAACTATCTACCATGACAAAGTGATTGAGAATATGTGCTGGGTTTTCTTCCTTGGCAGTTTTGTTTAGTAACTGTTCATTGCTGGTATATTTTAGGCAATCAATTCACTTTTAACTTTCATGCATTGGAGAAGGAAATGGCAACCCACTCCAATATTCTTGCCTGGAGAATCCCAGGGACGGGAGAGCCTGGTGGGCTGCCGTCTAGGGGGTCGCACAGAGTCGGACACGACTGAAGTGACTTAGCAGCAGCAGCAGCAGCAGCATTTTTAAGATGGCACACAAAATAAAAGCACTTTCAAATCTGATTAACACTCAAAGTTTAACTTATGAAACAGAAGCAAACACTGCAGTCTAGTCCGGTGCACAATGCTAAAGAAGCCTCCTATTAAGAAAGAGCGAAGTCTGAGAAAGTTATGGGCAGGCAAACATGAGCTTTGCCTACTCTGAAAAAGTTTGCTCACATTTTCCATGGGGTTAAATATAAATGCATAAATATATTAAATGTCCAAATACATCTTAAATGTACTTTGGTAGTGATATGTTGAGATACTGAAAGTGAGTTATCTGTAATCACTTTTTAAATTCAATGGCTTCAATTATGAGAACAATGAAAAAGAAAATTACATAGATATTAGAATAAAGTTGTAAAGTTGTTCTTGTTTCAAAACACTTAATGTCTGCTTTCTGTCTCTCCACTCCCCCTTTTTGAGGGGAAGTAGGGGCATGGAGTGAGCTTTAGAATCTAAATGGCTCAATGACCAAAGAACCTTGAAAATGTTCCCTTTGTTACCAAGAGAATGAGAGATACTGTACAGAATATTTGCACTATCATCTCCTATAATACTATAAAGTCCTTTGTTTAAAAAATATTATAACCTCCTAAAATGTTCTATAGTGCTAATTTCCCTGGAAATTTTACATGTCAAGTAATATGTTGACATTATTATTATTATTATTAGCATTAGATATTATCCCAATACTAGTAGAATAATAATATAGAATAGAATAATAATTCTATTTCAGAATGTGCTTAACCATAATTTTATTTTGGAAAACCTAAAATCAATGAGTTAATTTCCTGGGATTTGTCTCAATGATCATGTATTATTTATTAGGCAGTATACTAAGTGTTTTTCCCCTGCATTATCTCAGTTAATCTTCAAAATCCAATTCAGTGGTGGCTATTATTTTTACCACTCTTTTACAGATGAGCAAACCAAAACTTAGAAACGTTAACTAACTTTCCAGAGGTTACATGATCAGAGAGGACAGAGACATAAAAAACCCTAAGCAGTCTCTTTTAGATCCTGCTTTTTATTTGTTTTTTTCAACCTTACTCTAGCCTTTGGAGACAACTAAATTAACCTCTCAGTAGGAGTATTTGCATATTTGAGTGATACCAACCACTTTTATAGAAATAGGATATTGTGACTTTGAAAATGTGGCTTTCAATAGCCTACTATTAAGATAGAAGAATTATTATACAGAAAAGGGTTTCTTACTTGTGTTGGGCTGTTACAAGCAAAAGTGAAAGTGCTAGTCTGTCAGTGTATCTGACTCTGCAATCCCACGGACTATAGCCTATCAGGCTCTGCTGTCCTGGAATTCTCCAGGCAAGAATACTGAGGTGGGTTGCCGTTTCCTACTCTAGGGGATCTTCCCAACCCAGGGATCGAATCCTGGTCTCTCACATTGCAGGCAGATTCTTAGTCTGAGCCACCAGGGAAGCCCCCACTAAAAAGTAATTTTTACTCCAATATCTAAAAATAGATAATTCATTTTCTCAATGTCCAGTTTTTCTTTCATAATTATTTCTTCAAAATGTTTTTGCATTCCATCATTAAGGTATGCAGGAAGGTGAAAAAATAGTGTATCAAATATGTATTAATTGAAAACATTGGCTACAGCAATGAAGTAAGTCATATGGAGATTCTTTCCTGATGGAGTTGGACTCACTACATGAATCTAGATTGTTCATGTCACACGGTATGGTAACAATTTCTGTTTGAAAATTATTTCATCTTTTACATTAAAAATTACTGACTTTAAAGGACTTACAGAGTAATTGGGAAGAAAAATTATGGGCAGATCATTATAATACAGAGTGACAAATGCAATGAAAGCTATAGGCAGGGAAATTCCTCTGCATGCAAATGAATCAACCCAGTCTGGAGCATCTTCAGAGATATTTTGAGAAGGGAAGCCCTCAGATTTAACGAGTCAGGGAAACAAAGAATGTACTTAATTTCCTTAACAGTTTACATTTCAGATAGTTTAAAGCCATTAATAAAAAAGAATAAACAATTTTATTCTTAGTACTAAATAAAAACTAGCAAGACACATCTCAATATTAACTTTCAAGGACAGAGCTATATTTAATAAGCTTTTGGATACAGGTTCTCCAAAAAGAGGAAGAATATAGAAGTTTCAAAATAGGCAGTAATGTAGGGAAAGTAAGTTTTTTGTTTGTCTATAATAGGAAGAGTTAGAAAGATTTTTTTACTCTCAAAATCATTATACTTAGTATGCTTTACAACCCTACATCTCTTCATCATAAACACATGTAACTGAATAAACTCTTTCCTAGCTTAAAATCAAAGTTTTTCAATGTAATTATTTTTAAATACACTCCCTTTTGAGCTAATAGACTTACAAGATATGAAAGAAATGCTTAGGCATTCACTATCCCTTTCTCTGAAGATTATGGGTATTAGTAATTGAGGTTTAAGAACATATTCTTTAAATGGCTGCAAAGCTAATATAAAGGCAATAAAGTAATGGTGTTAATACTGTTTAGAGTAATACTGTTGCCACTAATGATGGCATAGTGCTGTAAAGCTGAATACAAAACAAACTGCATGGACATGTTAGAGTTCATGATCAGTCATAGAATTTTCTTTTTGTTTTCACTTTTGCACTCCACCTAGAATAAAATGAGAAATCACAGGTGTTAAAGAAAAAACTTCAATGACATTTGTTAAAGATATTAATGTAGGCATTATTCAGGCCCATAGTAAAGGTATAGGGACCAGGGCAATGGGATTTTACAGTGAGGATGACAGACTGTGCTGAACTCCACATACCACAAGGGCAAGCGGGCATTTTTGTTCAGGATCAAGGTCAGTAAATGGAATATTACTCAAGAGAACATGTCAAGAGTAAGAAGTGTTCTGGCTAGACCATCCTAACAGGATTCTTGCTGAAGACAAGCCAGGGCATTTAGGCATCAGGTGATAAGGGGGATGGTGGAGGAGGAGTAAGCTAATCAGATAACCAGGGTGATCAGATATGGATAGTGAGGGATTGTGGTTAAACTGACTTAGCAGGGTTCTGGTTAAAACTGGATTTTACAAGAAAGTGCACAGATGAGTCCAGGAAAAAGTTCAGGAAACTGCATAAAGTTGATCAAGGAAAGAATCTCTGTTACCAGAGAGAAAGGAAATAATATAAAAGATTACAATGATTTTTTAAATTTTCCACTAAATACTTTAAATATTGCAAACCCCATATAGATTTGAATTTTGTTCCCTGTTCTGTGATTTTGTTAATGATAGTGTATAAAGTATAATGTCAGCACTATTTCATTTATTTAAAAGCAATGCCACCTTATTTATAGATAAGTAAAGCTCTGGAAATATTAAACTATTTTTCTAAAAGTTGAAAATAATGGGTGAATTATATGGAATGAAAACAACATGGCTCACTGGAGGCATTCCATGTCCAGAGTGGAATAGCCTTGGACTGATTAAGTGGCAGACTTTATTGACTACATTATTAAATAAGAAATCTATTAAACTTAAGTACAACCTTTCCCCCCCTTCAAATGTTAACATTAGTGCCAGTGAGAGAGTGGAACTCATGACATTTAGAAAGGAGAGAGAATTAGATGAGATTTATCTGAAATAGTGTATATAAATAATTGAATAGGAATGTCTGTAACAATGCAGCTCTTTTAGATAATGCATGACACAATATTTCTCTGTTTTCTGATGCGAAAGATTTCTAATAGAAGGCTCAAAAATTGTTCTTTAGACACTGCAATCAGGGTAATTTTGGAGGCTTCCTTCCAAGTTCTGATTTATCACCCCAGTATCCCAAGGGCCCTCCATGTGATCGCCTTGGTACTGATATTTATGCTGGAGGAACTCAAAGTGCCGCACTTAACTGGATATTATCCTTCTTTAGGTCACAAGAGTACTATCTTTCAAGTACATCTGGGTAATTTTCACACCATGCCGTATCTCACCAGCATTGGAGATATCTCTTCTTTGAAGCTTAGGAGGAGTCCGAGAGACCTGTAAATAAAATTCAGCCAGTCTCAGTAAATATTTCTTTTCCCAGCTGGGATGCCCGTTCATAGAAGAGGAACGTCAATGCACTAAAGAGGGATAAATTAGTGTATTGGCTCCTAAAACCACCTTCACAGCTGTGTCATGATTTCCTTTAGGGGTCCAAGAAAATGTAGCTTTTTATGTCTGATATTATTTCTATTATTGTTACCAGAATCTTCAGAAGTGTAGAGAAATGACCTTTCCCCTGGAAACACCAAACTGCTTCTTTTAGAGGGACTGCTGTTGCTTCTAAAGAGACAGCCCTCTGTTGCACTCTTTTGAAAAGTGTGTCATTGCAATCACAGGTAAAGTGCTTAGCAGGAAGAAGGTAGTGCCAGGAGTCCCCAAGGTAGGCTTTCTCTCACTGAGGGGCAGGAGGTTTGCCACTGCCTTGCCTGTTCAAGCTGCCAGAGTGCTGCTTGCATGCTGATATCTTTAGATAGTGAGATCTTCTCTGTCCTTGTTTACATTCTTAAAGTGAGGCTTTTCTTTCTGTTGAAAGTTTGCAAGCTGACAGCTTTAGAATGTGAATTTTTCCAAGTTTTTTCAGATCAAGTACAGTAACACTGACAAGAGCTTTCCGCACTGCCTCATGTTAGTTTTCAGCAAAACTTGGTTTAGAAGCCAGAATCACCTCTGCTCACCAGCTAGCTGAACTGTGATCCAAAGGCAGCAGCCTTTCCCAGTCCAATGGCCCACAGAAGTGGCATTGCACCAGGGGCACTGTCCATGCCTGTATGCGTTTTGATATAGTGAGCTCTTATGGACAGTGGGTTCATGGATGTAGCTGCAGGTTAGCTGTGAAAAGTGTCTATTTTTTGATCTCTTGCCAAAGATAGGTACCACTTGGGACCTACAGTGTTAGATTGGTTTAGACCGTGACATTGTTGGGAAATGGAAATTCTTTACTTTAGGAACCTCAACACTATCTTTTTCTGTCATTTGCATAATATTAAATGATTGGCCAACACTTGACTTCCATATGCACTTCTCTGTAATTCAATCTACTTTTTACAGAAATAGACTGAAGACCTAAATGCATCTGGTCATAATAAAACTAGGCTATAGATATTTGTATTTTAAAATTTGAATATCCAATATATTAAAACGAGCTTGTGCATCTTTAAGTTATAATAAAGCAACATGTTTTATTAGTAAGATTGTATTTCCTTAAAGCCAAAGGGCTACAAAGCAATCAGCAATTATCTGACAATAACACCGAAATGTATTACTCTAAGTACTTTCTTCTTGGATTATAGAGTTATCCTTATACCTTATTTTCTCACAATAATTTTGAACTTGTGTTTTAGTAATACCTTCACAATCAGGTTAGCAATTAACACAAGAAGAAATTACTTTATTTGACTGCTTTATATTATTTCACCAGAAATTGTATTATATACCAGTTTAACTATCAAATGTCTGCTCTAAACTAGCACTTAAATGATTTTTGTGCCTGAAAACATGCACAGATTTTCTCTTCCTGAGAACATTTAAAGACTGACTATAAAACTTGGAGATTGTTGGAAACAACCTAAGTGTTCATTGACGGATGAATGGATAAAGAAGATGTGATAGATATTCACAGTGGTTTACTACTCAGCCATAAAAAGAAAGAAATTTTGCCATTTGTGACAATATGTTTGGGGCTTGTGGGTATTATGCTAAGTGAAAAAGTCAAAGAAAGAAAGAAAGACAAATACACTATGACTTCATCAATATGTGGAGTCTAAAAACAAAATAAACAGCAAACAAAACATAAACTCATAGATATAGGGAACAAATTAGTGGTTACTAGGAAAGAGAATATTTGAGAGGAGTGTGATATGGGGATAAATTGTATGGTGATGGATGATAACTAAAATTATTTTGGTGATCACTTTATAGTATGTACAGATACCCAATTATAATGTTTACACCTGAAATGTATATAATCTTATACCAATTTTACCTCAGTTAAAAAAATGCCAGGATGATTTTTATGAGCTATTACCTAAAACTAACTAAACTACTTAATCTAAATTCTACCCTTAAATTTTGTTCTGAGCCGTCTAGGGAAGACGTCTAGGAAACCGTCTGAGCAACTAGGGAAGCCCAAATTTTGTTCTGCTGCTGCTGCTGCTGCTGCTAAGTCGCTTCAGTCGTGTCCAACTCTGTGCAACCCCATAGACGTCTGGCAGCCCACCAGGCTCCCCCGTCCCTGCGATTCTCCAGGCAAGAACACTGGAGTGGGTTGCCATTTCCTTCTTCAGTGCATGAAAGTGAAAAGTGAAAGTGAAGTCGCTCAGTCGTGTCCAACTCTGTGCAACCCCATAGACGTCTGGCAGCCCACCAGGCTCCTCCATCCATGGGATTTTCCAGGCAAGAGTACTGGAGTGGGGTGCCATTGCCTTCCCCGAAATTTTGTTCTAGCCTATAATAATGCTAGTTAAGTGTTGGCACTTCAAAATCTCGTCTTGTTTAAATGCAGAGAGAAATCAGTATGAAGAAATGCCTAGTAAAAAAATGATCAGAGTTCCTATTTACTACACCTGAAAGGAAATGCTAACAGCAGTGGAATAGAAATGAGTGCCTGGCTCTGATAAATGAAATATAACTAGAGTGCTGCTGCTGCTGCTGCTAAGTCGCTTCAGTCGTGTCCAACTCTGTGTGACCCCATAGATGGCAGCCCACCAGGCTCCCCTGTCCCCGGGATTCTCCAGGCAAGAACACTGGAGTGGGTTGCCATTTCCTTCTCCAATGCATGTATAGAAGAGGAGTCAGAAAAAAAAAAAAAAAAGAAGAAGAAGAAGAAGAAGAAGAGAATTCCAGAACAGAGGGAAAATTATGTGCCAGCACCTTAATACAAATATAGGCAAGTCAGTGTGGCTGGACCCAGTGGTGTCAGGGTAAACAAGGCAAAAGATGGATTTGTAAGTATGAGAAACAGGTCACAGAAAACTTTATGCCACATTAAGGGATTTGGACATTTTACCTGTAACCAAAAAGGCAACGAAGTATTTTAAGCACATTTTATAAGGATCAATTTTGATTTCTAGGAAAAAATATCACTTTAGCAAATGTTTGAAAATAACTATTATTTGTTCAGGTACATGGAGCTGGTTAATTAAGGGCATACAGTCTCAAATACAATCTCCTCTAGGGACCAAAAGAGAAAACAAAGAAAATGAAAAAACAGATAAGAGGTGACTTACTAACATAATGGTGCTATTCATCCCAATAAGGATATTTGAAAGGAGAATTGACTAATTGGACTGAAAGAAAGATTACATACATTCTAATCATTCTAGGATTTTGATGGTAAGGAGTTTATTGGGTTATTATGTATGAGATAAGGGATAAGCAGCTCTTTAACTGAGGGCCTGGTTTTATTTTTGTCACTCAATTTGAGGTTCCGGGGCTACAGCTGTGGGTAAGGCAGATATTTCCAGTCTGCATCTGAGTTTGGAAAGGAGTGTGTGTGAATCATATTTCCAAAGATATAACCACAAAAGAAAATAATCTATGAAGCTTTAATGTTTACTGTATTTATTTTTGTATTCAAAAAATATTATGTCCCTGGAGAAGGAAATGGCAACCCACTCTGTATTCCTGCTTGGGAAATTCCATGGATAGAGGAGCCTGGTGGGCTACAGTCCATGGGGTCACAAAAGAGTCAGACATCACTTAATGTCTAAACCAAAAGAATCTGAAATCACTTAGCAAGTTGGAATTGATGGTTATAAGTAAGCAAAGAAAGAGGAGGAAGACAAGGAGAAATAAACATACAGATTGATTCATGACCTATAAATTAGGGTATAAGTACACCAATATAAATAAAGGTCTATATTTGTTGGTGACTTAGATAGTAAAGAATCCTCCTGCAGTGCAGGAGACCCAGGTTCAATCCCTGGGTCAGGAAGATCCCCTGGAGAAGGGAATGGCAACCCACTCCAGTATTCTTGCCTGGAAAATTCCATGGACAGAGGAGCCTCATGGGCTACAGTCCATGGGGTTGCGAAGAATTGGACATGACTGAGCAGATATGACTGAGCAACTGAGTTACATCCACAAGTTGCTGCTTTGATCAGAAAAAATTCTCTGCAATGTACAAGTAAGGCAACTGCTATTACACAGACTACTTTCTCATTACTTATCATCCTTTTTCTTCATCTCTTCCATTCTTAACTCCTTACAAATCTATTGCTAATCGATAAAACAGAAAAAAAAATCATGACTGCTCATTTATTTTTCTAAGAGATTTCAGTAAATCAAATTTACCAGTGGAATAACACTTATTTGTTCCAAGGTGAAGGAGTCATTTGAATTTCGGAAGTCAAACACAGATTGTGAATTTTTCATAAGGTACAAATCTCTTAATAACCTCTAACCTCTTTGCTATAAAATATAATCATCAATCTGAAATCTCAGAATTTAAGATGTAGAGAATTTAGTATTTAGCTAGAGTAACTCAATTGGTATGATTAAATTCTTGAAAAAATAGAAGTTTAAAGTAAAAAACAATTTTGTAAGACTAAAACATGCTATGCTCAGTCGCTCAGTCAATGTCCTATTATTTGCGACCCCATAGACTGTAGCCTGCCAGACTCTTCTGTCCGTGGGATTCTGCAGGCAAGAACTGGAGCAAGCGTCCATTTCCTCCTCCAGGGGATCTTCCCAACCCAGGAATTGAGCCTGTGTCTCCTGCATCTCCTGTGTCTCCTGCATTGTTACCTGCACCACCTGGGAAACTCCAAGACTAAAATAGTATAGAATTACTTTAAAATGAAAAGGATAAAAACTGAAGAGGTTAAATGTTTACATAGGGACTACTAAATTTCTTATATTCAATTATGTGAAGTTTTTAAAAGGAAAGTTTTATTACTTTTAAATGAAAAAAGAAATCTTCAATGTTATGTACTCCTTCATCCCATGGTAATTCCCTCCTCTTCAAGGTTAAGAGTGCAATTGAATCTGGCTTTTAAATGAAGGTGTGATTGTAGAAATACCTTTTGGGTGGGAACACAAAAGTTTAGAGGAGAGCAGATGATGAATATCATACCTGTGACATAAATATTGCTGTTATGTATGTCAAGATATTCACTAAATATCCATATTTAAAATGGGCATTCCATTCACATAACCCCATCTCCAGTTTATATCACCTACTAATTTGGATGCCTCTGGCAATGGTGCAGGATCAAAGGAATGGGATGATAGCCCTCTTATTAAATATTTAAGGAAGATTTATGATATTCCAGAGAAAGATCAATGTGAGAATGTGCATATTATCCTACCTCTAAAGAAACACAGGGAAACATTGTTATCCTATCTTTATTGCTACAGGTTTTAGAAAATACTTTCCAGTCACAGAACTAATCTTTGCAAAAGAAGCTGTTTATTGTGGTTGATAACCTATTTTTAGGTGATCAGAGAAACTAGTTACCACACTGTTTCATATTTATTCTCTAAAACTAGATGTCTTAAATGCATTTGAGCTCCCATGGTTTTCATGTTAAAAAGAGATTACCTCTAACTTTTGTCCATTTCTCCTGATGTGCAGTGTATTTTATTCTTCTTTACAATCTCTAAAATGGTGATAAAACATTTAATTTAAACTAATCTATTATCTGTCAAACCTGCTTCAGTGTGTTAGAAGTTACCAAAACTATATCACTCGTTTTATGATTCTATCTATACATATTATTTGGAGTTAGTAAATTATTTATTTTTTTGAAAAGAAAAATGGATTGAAGAAGATATCATTGAATTTGAAAGTATAACAGCATTTATTAAGCCCAAATCCCTTAACTATAGTATTATACACACATATGATCCATCTTTTCCCATTTACATTTCTGTAGAAAGTGGAACAATTCTCATCACTGATTTGAGATTTATTATTTTATATTTTATCTTTAGAACAACTTATACAATTCTTAATGGTTCAATCTCTCAATAAATCTGATCCAAAAAAATTACCTCACCTCTGCTGGAGTAGATAGGGCATATGTGTATATTTACATTTCAGATCAGATCAGTCGCTCAGTCGTGTCCGACAGTGCGACCCCATGAATCACAGCACGCCAGGCCTCCCTGTCCATCACCAACTCCCGGAGTTCACTGAGACTCAAGTCCATCGACTCAGTGATGCCACCCAGCCATCTCATCCTCTGTCGTCCCTTTCTCCTCTTGCCCCCAATCTCTCCCAGCATCAGAGTCTTTTCCAATGAGTCAACTCTTCACATGAGGTGGCCAAAGTACTGGAGTTTCAGCTTTAGCATCATTCCTTTGAAAGAAATCCCAGGGCGGATCTCCTTCAGAATGGACTGATTGGATCTCCTTGCAGTCCAAGGGAATCTCAAGAGTCTTCTCAAACACCACAGTTCAAAAGCATCAATTCTTCGGCACTCAGCCTTCCTCACAGTCCAACTCTCACATCCATACATGACCACAGGAAAAACCATAGCCTTGACTAGACGAAACTTCGTTGGCAAAGTAATGTCTCTGCTTTTGAATATGCTATCTAGGTTGGTCATAACTTTCCATCCAAGGAGTAAGCATCTTTTAATTTCATGGCTACAGTCACCATCTGCAGTGGTTTTAGAGCCCAGAAAAATAAAGTCTGACACTGTTTCCACTGTTTCCCCATCTATTTCCCATGAAGTGATGGGACCAGATGCCATGATCTTCGTTTTCTGAATGTTGAGCTTTAAGCCAACTTTTTCACTCTCCACTTTCACTTTCATCAAGAGGCTTTTGAGTTCCTCCTCACTTTCTGCCATATTGGTGGTGTCATCTGCATATCTGAGGTTATTGATATTTCTCCCGGCAATCTTGATTCCAGCTTGTGTTTCTTCCAGTCCAGCATTTCTCATGATGTACTCTGCATATAAGTTAAATAAGCAGGGTGACAATATACAGCCTTGACGTACTCCTTTTCCTATTTGGAACCAGTCTGTTGTTCCATGTCCAGTTCTAACTGTTGCTTCCTGACCTGCATACAAATTTCTCAAGAGGCAGATCAGGTGGTCTGGTATTACCCTCTCTTTCAGAACTTTCCACAGTTTATTGTGATCCACACAGTCAAAGGCTTTGGCATAGTCAATAAAGCAGAAATAGATGTTTTTCTGGAACTCTCTTGCTTTTTCCATGATCCAGCGGATGTTGGCAATTTGATCTCTAGTTCCTCTGCCTTTTCTAAAACCAGCTTGAACATCAGGAAGTTCACAGTTCACATATTGCTGAAGCCTGGCTTGGAGAGTTTTGAGCATTACTTTACTAGTGTGTGAGATGAGTGCAATTGTGCGGTAGTTTGAGCATTCTATGACATTGCCTTTCTTTGGGATTAGAATGAAAACCGACCTTTTCCAGTCCTGTGGCCACTGCTGAGTTTTCCAAATTTGCTAGCATATTGAGGGCAGCACTTTCACAGCATCATCTTTCATGATTTGGAATAGCTCAACTGGAATTCCATCACCTCCACTAGCTTTGTTCATCGTGATGCTTTCTAAGGCCCACTTGACTTCACATTCCAGGATGTCTGGCTCTAGGTCAGTGATCACACCATCGTGATTATCTGGGTTGTGAAGATCTCTTTTGTACAGTTCTTCTGTGTATACTTGCCATCTCTTCTTAATATCTTCTGCTTCGGTTAGGTCCATACCATTTCTGTCCTTTATCGAGCCCATCTTTGCATGAAATATTCCTTTGGTATCTCTGATTTTCTTGAAGAGATCTCTAGTCTTTCCCATTCTGTTGTTTTCCTCTATTTCTTTGCACTGATCACTAAGGAAGGCTTTCTTATCTCTTCTTGCTATTCTTTGGAACTTTGCATTCAGATGTTTATATCTTTCCTTTTCTCCTTTGTTTTTTGCTTCTTTTCTTTTCACAGCTATGTAAGGCCTCCCCAGACAGCCATTTTGCTTTTTTTGCATTTCTTTTCCATGGGGATGGTCTTGATCCCTGTTTTCTGTACAGTGTCACGAACCTCAGTCCATAGTTCATCAGGCACTCTATCTATCAGATCTAGGCCCTTAAATCTATTTCTCACTTCCACTGTATATTCATAAGGGATTTGATTTAGGTCATACCTGAATGGCCTAGTGGTTTTCCCCACTTTCTTCAATTTCAGTCTGAATTTGGCAATAAGGAGTTCATGGTCTGAGCCACAGTCAGCTCCTGCTCTTGTTTTTGCTGACTGTATAGAGCTTCTCCATCTTTGGCTGCAAAGAATATAATCAATCTGATTTCGGTGTTGACCGTCTGGTGATGTCCATGTACAGAGTCTTCTCTTGTGTTGTTGGAAGAGGGTGTTTGTTATGACCAATGAGTTCTCTTGGCAAAACTCTATTAGTCTTTGCCCTGCTTCATTCCATATTCCAAGGCCAAATTTGCCTGTTATTCCAGGTGTTTCTTGACTTCCTACTTTTGAATTCCAGTCCCCTATAATGAAAAGGACATCATTTTTGGGTGTTAGTTCTAAAAGGTCTTGTAGGTCTTCATAGAATCGTTCAACTTCAGCTTCTTCAGCATTACTGGTTGGGGCATAGACTTGGATTACTGTGATATTGAATGGTTTTCCCTGGAAATGAACAGAGATCATTCTGTCGTTTTTGAGATTGCATCCAAGTACTGCATTTCGGACTCTTTTGTTGACCATGATGGCCACTCCATTTCTTCTGAGGGATTCCTGCCTGCAGTAGTAGATATAATGGTCATCTGAGTTAAATTCACCCATTCCAGTCCATTTCAGTTCGCTGATTCCTAGAATGTTGACATTCACTCTTGCCATCTCTTGTTTGACCACTTCAAATTTGCCTTGATTCATGGACCTGACATTCCAGGTTCCTATGCAATATTGCTCTTTACAGCATCAGACCTTGCTTCTACCACCAGTCACATCCACAGCTGGGTATTGTTTTTGCTTTGGCTCCATCCCTTCATTCTTTCTGAAGTTATTTCTCCACTGATCTCCAGTAGCATATTGGGCACCTACTGACCTGGGGAGTTTCTCTTTCAGTATCCTATCATTTTGCCTTTTCAATACTGTTCATGGGGTTCTCAAGGCAAGAATACTGAAGTGGTTTGCCATTCCCTTCTCCAGTGGACCACATTCTGTCAGATCTCTCCACCATGACCCGCCCGTCTTGAGTTGCCCCACGGGCATGGCTTAGTTTCTATGAGTTAGACAAGGCTGTGGTCCTAGTGTGATTAGATTGACTAGTTTTCTGTGAGTATGGTTTCAGTGTGTCTGCCCTCTGATGCCCTCTTACAGCTCCTACCGTCTTACTTGGGTTTCTCTTACCTTGGGCGTGGGGTATCTCTTCACGGCTCCTCCAGCAAAGCGCAGCCATTGCTCCTTACCTTGGACAAGGGGTATCTCCTCACTGCCGCCCTTCCTGACTTTCAACGTGGGATAGGTCCTCTAGGCCCTCCTGTGCCCGCACAGCCACGGCTCCTTGGACGTGGGGTTGGTCCTCCGGCCACCGCCCCTGGCCTCAGGTGTGGGGTTGCTCCTCCCAGCTGCCACATATTTAAAAATACATAATATTTAGTTCCAGTAAAAGAGTACAGAAAAAGCACTAGACACGTATTAATACACTAACCAGAGGTTTGAATTCCCAAATTATCCACTAATCACATACATTGTACAAGTTACTTAACTTTCCCAAGATTTTTTTCTTTCTTTTTTTTTTTTTTTGGAAAAAGTTGGCTTAAAGCTCAACATTCAGAAAACAAAGATTATGCCATCTGGTCTAATCACCTCATGGGAAATAGATGGGGAAACAGTGGAAACAATGTCAGACTTTATTTTTGGGGCTCCAAAATCACTGCAGATGGTGACTGTAGCCATGAAATTAAAAGACGCTTACTCCTTGGAAGGAAAGTTATGACCAACCTAGATAACATATTCAAAAGCAGAGACATTACTTTTCCAACTAAGGTCCATCTAGTCAAGGCTATGGTTTTTCCAGTGGTCATATATGAATGTGAGTGTTGGACTGTGAAGAAGGCTGAGTGCTGAAGAATTGATGCTTTTGAACTGTGGTGTTGAAGAAGACTCTTGAGAGTCCCTTGGACTGCAAGGAGATCCAACCAGTCCATTCTGAAGGAGATCAGCCCTGGGATTTCTTTGGAAGGAATGATGCTAAAGCTGAAACTCCAGTACTTTGGCCACCTCATGCAAAGAGTTGACTCATTGGAAAAGATTCTGATGCTGGGAGGGATTGGGGGCAGGAGGAGAAGGGGACGACAGAGGATGAGATGGCTGTATGGTATCACTGACTTGATGGATGTGAGTCTGAGTGAACTCCAGGAGTTAGTGATGGACAGGGAGGCCTGGCATGCTGTGATTCATGGGGTTGCAAAGAGTTGGACACGACTCAGTGACTGAACTGAATGAAGCTGAAATAAGAGTAATAACTCTAAATGCATAAAGTCACAATAGAATGGACTATATCTGTTTATATATGTGTGTGTGTGTGTGTGTGCTTAGTCGTGTCTGACTCTTCACAACCCCATGTACTGTAGCCCACCAGACTCTGTCCATGGCATTGTCCAGGCAAGCATAGTGGAATGGGTTGCCATTTCCTCCTCCATAGAACCTTACCAACTCAGGGATTGCACCTATATCTCCCATGTCTCCTGCATTACAGGTGGATTCTTTATAACTGAGTCACCTGGAAGTCCTATATATATATATATATATAAATTATTTATCTGTATATATATATACAGATAAATAATTTATATCTGGAATAATGGTTCAATAAATGATAGCTATTATTTTGGACCTGTGTCAATTGAAAGTTTTTTATATCTCTCTGATAAAAAGTTTAGCAATATCAGGAAATGAGTGGAGTCTACAAAACATAATTTTATTGTTTAACAACAGTGGTTCCACCACAGCAGACTGGGAGATTTGAACTTTGTCAGCACTCAGCCCGTATTAGGAAAACAATCAATCAAGACATAGTTACAACACAGTGATCCTTGATCCATTATTCATTTCTGACATCCTAGTTGTAAGGTAAAAGTTTGTATGTTAGAAATGATTTCCCATCTTACCACATGTTATCATTTTTTGGTGAATGAAAGGAATGACTTTTCTATTATGGACCAAGTCCTCACTATTGCACAATAGAATAGAATCAAAAGGACATGATCCCAGGGCACAGACTAGTCATCTTTCCATTAGTATTAGAGGAATGAATCCAAACCTATTGTTAATCCCTTTATACTTTGTCACCTATGAAGTACACCGGTGAAGGCAATGGCACCCCACTCCAGTACTCCTGTCTGGAAAATCCCATGGATTGAGCAGCCTGGTGGGCTGCAGTCCATGGGGTCGCTAGGAGTCGGACACGACTGAGCGACTTCACTTTATTTTTTCACTTTCATGCATTGGAGAAGGAAATGGCAACCCACTCCAGTGTTCTTGCCTGGAGAATCCCAGGGACAGGGGAGCCTGGTGGGCTGCCGTCTATGGGGTCACACAGAGTCGAACATGACTGAAGCGACTTAGCAGCAGCAGTAGCAGCATGTAGCACAAGAAAGAAGAATTTAGTTTCCTAAATTTTCAAACTTTATATTTTCAGTTAGAAAGGAATAAATTTGAATTTTCATTATTGATAGCAGTTATGTTCTCTAAAATTGCCTCAAACTCTGAATTTGTGAATACTGAACCATTGCTTCTAGGGGAAATACAGGATTTCCTAGGTCCCTGGAAGCCTCTGACCACACATTTTAATGTATCAATACATAACCTTGTTTTATGTATGTTTTTGTTTAAAGAACCTTATTTAATACATATTGTTGCTTCATTAATATTGAATTCATGGCCAAAAAAACTTAGGCCTGAACAAAGCTTATCTACAATACATTTTCTCTGTAAGACACATGACAGTCTTTCTATGCTTGGGATCATCACTAGCCAGCACTTCAGCATTCTATGCGGGGTCCATTTTAAACATCAAAACTACTAACAAAAAGCACAAAGATGCAAAAAAAGATCATTATGCTAAATAGACTGCAAACGATGCTTGTTTGCAATGTGAAAGCTGAATCAGGAAGACAGAGCGTTACCCTATTCAACCTCCCCGGAAACATGTGCACTGGGAAACCCACTTTTTTTAAGCTCTGAGCATGTCCACGAAAGACCACAAAAGATTTGTGATTATTGACTTGAGGACAATTTATAAACACATTTTAGCAAACTGGAAAATTGACAAATATGAAATCCATGAGTGATGAGGATTGATTGTATCGATAAATTAATCTGCATTTTTAAAAAGTTTTTATATTTGCACTATGATAGCAGTAGTACAGAGATTAGTGATAATAATTTTAATCAACTGAATAAATGTAAGGTCATGCAGTATACAAAGCACTTCATGTTCATTTAACAATTATGATTATACATCTAAAGAAATGAGGTCAAATCACACAGCTAGAAGTTGACTAGCCAGGATTCAAACCAGCCTGTTTGATTCCAGAGACTAGAAGCTATTAACCATATGTTATTCTTCTCATTATAAGCAAGATGATATTCAATTTTTCATAATAGAGCCACATTAGTGATAAAAGAATAGCATGCTATATTTTAGTGTTTCTTTTGATCTTTGAGTCTCAAGTACAAGGCTTTACTTCTTACCCTTGAACATGCTATTGAAATGTAAAATGATATTTCCCTCTTTGCATACTTTGTGTAGCCATATTTTTCTTCATCGAAGTAATTTTACATTTTTCTATGTTTTCCAATTTAAAATGATTCATGGGTGAGTCATATTCCCAGCATTCATTTGTGAGTCATTTAGAAGTACAGTGTTTAAATATAGTGGGTTATGTGGTAGGATAGTCCCTCCAAGCCCGTTTATCCCATAGTGAAACTGGACTAGCAAAATAATAATAATAATAATAATAATGATAACCACAGCATTTTTGCAACCACCTTCTATAACAATGGTTCCCTGGGAAAACACAATTAATGGACTATATACAGTACAAATAGGTTAGGGACTCAGATTTACTTAATAAATAGCAAGTATGTAGATTCCCCTATGTCAAAATCATTGTTAGAGGTCTGAGAATGTTGTTAGAAGGAACTTCAGAACTTTGGTCTTGGGGAGTTTGAAGAGAAGGAAACAGATAGAGATCAGAAGTTTAGGAAGAGCAAAGTAGTTGAAAGTAAGGAAGGAGAGCAGGACTTCTAGTCCTTCTAACATCCTTTTCACAGACATGCCTTCTAGTGCCAGGACATCTTCCTATTTAAGTAGTATCTCTTTTTACCACTACTAATCTCAGATTTTGACTGGTAAACTTTTTTACATAAACTCTGTTGCTTCTGACCAGTTTTTTTTCACCTCTTTACTGCCCTGAATAAGATAATTCTACAGATTTTCATGTATATTCTTGTCTTGGATTAAAATTCACAAATAATTGATGTGTTTTTTGATACTTAGCATTAATAATGAAACAATTAAGCTGCTGAAAATGTCTGTACCCCCCTCGTCCCTTACCATCTTCCCCTCTCTCTCTCCTTCCACGATTGCTATGTCTTCCTAATTTTACTATAAATAAAAATCACTTAAGGGCCTTTTTAATTTATTTTTTTTTTTGGTTTCTTTTAAAAATTAATTTATTTTAATTGGAGGCCAATTACAATATTGTGGCAGTTATTGCCATACACTGACATGCATCATCCATGGGTGTACACGTGTCCCACCATCCTGAACCTCCCTCCCATCTCCCTCCCCACCCCATCCCTTTGGGTTGTCTCAGAGCACCAGCTTTGAGTGCCTTGCTTCATTTTTTTTTTTTTTTAACATACATTCATGGATCTCACTTCGAGGTAGTCTGATCAAAGAGCTCTGCAATGAAGTTCAGTAATCTGCATTTTCAACATGTCTCCCAGGTAGTCCTTCTAGAGGTGATATGGTAACCCTCTTAAGTGCTGTGACTTACTGCTTTAAAAAAAATGAATTTCTTGTATGCATGCAGGTTACCGAAGGATCTTTATATAAAACTGTTAGAAAAGTAAATAAAGGTTAGAAAAAAGCAGTACAGAACATTTGTTTACACAATTAGGAATAGGACATTGTTGGTAACAATGTTGCCATCTTTTGGAAAGGAGAATTGAGAGTTTAGCCTGAGAGAAGTCACTTCTCAATCACAGTGATCAAGAGAGGAAAATAAAAGATTATCTATCATGATCTTTTCTACTCAAGCTTTCTCCTTTTCCCTCCCCACTGGTAATTTGGTGATCAAATACCAAATTAACCGGATTTAAGCAGAAAATGAATATAGTAATTAAGATTAAAGGATGATGATTGGCTGTGTCTATTTCAACAGACTGAGAGGGAAAGGAATATTTATTACTTTCTGTCTACCAAGTCCATAGCCAAGTGAAACTTTCCAGGAGAAAGTCTCTTTTTTGTTAGGTGAGCAGCAGTCATCATCATTATTACCGTTATATTAGCCATACACATAGCTACCATTTGCCCATGATTAAGGACTGCTGATGGACTGTATTCCTTCAAAATTCATGCTTTATCCTAATCCTCAATATGATTTTATTTGGAAATAGGGCCTTTATGGGGCTTTCCAGAAAATACTGTTGGTAAAGAAACTACTTGCCAATGCAGAAGACATAAGAGATGTGGATTCGACCCCTGGGTCAGGAAGATCCCCTGGAGGAGGGTAAGCCAACCCACTTCAGTAGTTTTGCCTGGAAAAATCCCATGGACAGAGGAGCCTGGCAGGCTACAGCCCATAGCATCACAAACAGTACACATGACTAAAGTGACTTAGCAACAGAAGCAGCAGCAGCAGGGCTTTTATGGAAGGAATTGAGGTTGAATGAGGTTACATTCAATTGAATTGGACTCTGATCCAATAGGATTAGTGCCTTTGTAAGAAGAGGAAAAAAAGACCATACCTTACTCTCCCTCATTCTGCTATGAACCATGGAAAGGCTGTATGACAGACATAAGGAGAAGGAGGCCATATGCAAACCAGAGGTAAACATTTCACCAGAAACTGAATAAGCTAGTACCTTGAGCTTATACTTTGCAATCTCCAAAATAATTAAATCTCCAAAATAATTTTCTACTGTTAAGCTGCCTGTGTATACACGTGTTTCAGTTGTGTCCTGTCTGACACTTTGTTACCCCCTTGCCTGTAGCTCATCAGACTCCTCTGTCCATGGGAGTCTCCAGGCATGAATGCTGGCGTGGTGACCATGTCCTCCTCCAAGGAATCTTTCCCACCCAGGGATCAAACCCACGACTCTTATTTCTTCTGCGTTGGCAGGTGGGTTCTTTACCCACTGAGCCACCTGGGAAGCCCTGTTAAGTTGCCTAGTCTGTAGTGATTTCTTCTACCATAAGTATAAAAATGCAAACTAGGACAGGATTTTAAGATGTTTTTATTTGGTTGTTCTGAGAATTTGAAGAAAATTAGTATGATCCATTGATCCAGCAAATATGGAAAACTCAGTAGTGGCCACAGGACTGGAAAAGATCAGTTTTCGTTCTAATCCCAAAGAAAGGCAATGCCAAAGAATGTTCAAGCTAACTCTCCATTGCACTCATTTCACATGCTAGCAAAGATGTTCTCAAAATTCCCCAAGCCAGGCTTCAAGAGTATGTGAACCAAGAAACTCCAGGTGTTCAACCTGGATTTAGAAAAGGCAGAGATCAAATTGCCAACATCCACTGGATCATAGAAAAAGCAAGATAATTCTAGAAAAACATCTGCTTAATTGACTATGCTAAAGCCTTTGACCCTGTGGATCACAACAAACTGTGGAAAATTCTTCAAGAGATAAGAATACCAGACTACCTTATCTGCCTCCTGTTAAACCTGTATGCAGGTTGAGTAGCAACAGTTAGAACTGGACATGAAACAACAGGCTGGTTCCAAATCAGGAAAGGAGTACGCCAAGGCTGTATATTGTCACCCTGCTTATTTAAGATATATGCAGAGTACATCATGCAAAATGCCGGGGTGAATGAAGCAAAAACTGGAATCGACGGTGCCAGGAGAAATATAAATAACCTCAGACATGGAGATGACACCACCCTCATGGCAGAAAGCGAAGAAGAACTAAAGAACCTCTTGATGAAGGGGAAAGAGGAGAGTAAAAAAGCTGGCTTAAAATTCAACATTCAAAAAGCCATCATAGCATCCAGTCCCATCACTTCATGGTAAATAAATGGGGAAACAATGGAAACAGTGAGAGCCTTTATTTTGGGGGGCTCCAAAATCACTGCAGATGGTGACTGCAATCATGAAATTAAAAGACTCTTGCTCCTTGGAAGAAAAGCTTTGACAAACCTAGACAGCATGTTATAAAAACAGAGACATTACTTTGCCAACAAAGGTCCATTTAGTCAAAGCTATGGTTTTTCCAGTAGTCATGTATGGATGTGAGAGTTGGACTATAAAGAAAGCTGAGCACCAAAGAACTGATGCTTTTCAACTGTGGTGTTGGATAATATGCTTGAGAGTCCCTTGGATGGCAAGGACATCAAACCAGTTAATCCTAAAGGAAATCAATCCTCAATATTCATTAGAAGGGCTGAATCTTGAAACTGAAGCTCCAATACTTTAGCCACCTGATGCAAAAGCCTACTCATTAGAAAAGACCTGGATCTGGGAATGATTGAAGGCAGGAGAAGGGGACAACAAGGATGAGATGGTTGGATGGCATCACTGATTCAATGGACTTGAGTTTGAGCAAGGTCCTGGTGATGGTGAAGGACAGGGAAGCCTTGAATGCTGCAGTCGATGGAGTTGCAAAGAGTCGGACATGACTGAGCAATTGAACAGCAACAATTGATCCATTTGTAGTCTAAAAGCCCAAGTCTAAAAAAGTTAGGTAGTTTGTTCAATGTCACACAGCTAGTAAAATGTGTGTGTTTGTAGACAGGTGCCAGTGGTAGACATAACTCAGGCCATCACCAGAACTTAAGCATCTAAAGATGAAACCACACATACTTCTAAAGGATGCATGCACTTTGGCTTTTTAATTTTTATATGGATATATAATTTAAATATTTTAGTTTTCTTTTAAAATAACTCTTCATAAGTGATTTATTTGTTAAGAAATATAACAATATAGCAGTTTATTACAAACATTGTTACATGTTAAATAGGTCCTTTGTTGACTAATTTATTTCTGTTTTAAAGGGTTTGTAATTCTTTAAGATACAATTGGAAATTTTGCAATCTATTCAGAGGAGTTTTTTTTTTTTTTTCACTAATAGGTTGAAATATTTCTAGACACTAACGCTTTTGTGGCAGATTTCAAAGGAAAGTTGTCTAAGGGCAGCATGTATTTCAGAAGAGTTTCTGAAATGCTTTCCTGTCCTTTGTTACACTTTGTATTTTTAAGTTCTTTGAAAGTAGGTACAGTGCCTCATATTCAAAAGGTGTTATAAGAACCTAAACTAGATTTCTATTGGTTTAATTTGACATTTCTTTGAAAACATTCAAGTTGGTAGAGTCAGAATTTCCTCAAGGAAGTCCAAAATTTAAGTTCAGAAAAGACTGGTTTATCTATAGGCACAGTGTTTCAAAGCATTTAGCACTGTGATGTAACTTAAGAAGAACACAGGGACCCACATAAATTATCTGAAGGATCAACTGGACATATTTTCAAACAGAAGAATTTCACATTAAAGATGACTCCCTGTGGCGAATTCATTTCGATATTTGGCAAAACTAATACAATATTGTAAAGTTTAAAAATAAAATAAAATAAAATAAAATAAAACAAAGAAGATGAAAAAAAAAAAAAAAAGATGACTCCCTTGTTTGAACTAAAAGTTTCTAAGATTTCAGCTCAATGTACAATCGTATAAGAATGTGCAATCATTACCAATGGAAAAATCAACAAATATGTTGGAATATAATTTCACGTAAGGGGAAAGAATCTTATGAGTTAAACCTAAATTAAGCTTTGGGTTTTTTTTAAAGTGATTTATTTTAACTTATTTTAAGTGATTTCCTGAACAAAGGAAATAATAACCATCCGTTGCTGTTTATATCTTTATCCTTCACTTTGCTATTTTAACTTACATTCAAATATTGATAGCTTCACCTTACCAACAAAAAAGTTTATTTCTTTGGTGATATCATTAACATTTTTGAAATATCAGTCATGATTCTGCATTTCCAGCTCTACTGCCATATTTAGGGCTACAGAGTCATTATCTTTTCTTGGTGGATGGTAAATGTAAAGAATAGCTATCTCTAGAAAGAAGGATCTCCAGGAAGTAAGTGATCATTTAGAGGCTGACCCTCTCTTCCCTGATTAGTGACTCAATGCTGAAGGAGAAAGGATGTGCCCAGGTGTGCACGTATCCTGACATTTTCTTGATGCTAATGTGGCAGCAAGGTGGATGGTCAGCAGCACTTCACAGCAGTATCTGTGAACTTTGTCTCTGGTGGACCATAAAAGCAGCTTCACCTGATGGCCCCTTATGTTACCAGAAACTTCTTTCAATCTCATTTCTCATTGACTGAGATCTGGTCATAATTACATAGCTCTGATTCCTGTTGCGTTGCCTCCTCCAAAGGACTCAATTACATGCTGTTCCCTGAGGCTAGATATAGAAAATGGACTCTCTTAGAATCCACTACCTTAAGTAGCTTGGCTCCCTCATTCAATCACACCTAAAGGACTTTGCTGCTAAGACTTGCAATCTCTATATCTCTCTATTGTCTTTATCATCATCTATCTGTCTATATATGATATCACCCCTACATGTCTTTATATATATATATTTATTTAATATATATATATATATTTGCTATTATTGCTTTTCAGTCTCCCAGTCATGTCCAACTCTTTGTGACCTCATGGATTGCAGCATACCAGGCCTCTCTGTCTCTCACTTTCTCCCGAAGTTTGCCCAAGTTTATATATATCCCCTAGGACAGATACATATATATATACTATGCTTAGTGACTCATTCATGTCCAACTTTTTGTGACCTTATGGACTGTAGGCCACCAGCTCTTCTGTTCATAGAATTCATCAATACAGGAATTGGTAGCCATTCTCTTCTCTTAGGGGATCTTCCCGACCAGTGGATCAAACCTGGGTCTCCTGCATTGCAGGTGGATTCTTTACTGTGTAAACCACCAGGAAAGCCCTGACATATATATTAACCAAGTGCAAAATCATTTATCAAAGTCAGTGTACACTAAAATGTCTGTCATTGAAGCTATATTTAGCAAAGCCACTCTCCCTGCCAGACATTGCCAATATGAAGTGTGCTGTCACAATGCACTAGACAGGTGAATGTCACTGTATTCTTATATTTTATTTGGTGGCAATGGAAAAATCATAATATATTAATGATGTATTATCATAGAAGAAAAAATGAACAATTGTGCATACCAAATAGTATTATTTGAACAGATGATGAAAGTAGCTACAAATGAATAATATAATAAAAATACTAACTTCCAACTCATAGATTATTACACGTGGAAGGACAATCGGTAGTAAAACTTACTGTAAGCTGATTATAAAACTGAGAGAAAAATTAATTTTCACTCCTCTTGTATAGTCTAGAAATTATGTGCCCAAAGTATGGACAGTTATCTAAACTGCATATTTATGAAAAGATTTGCACAATACAGTATAATTTATATTTAGTAGTTAGTTGGCAGAGCATCAGTTAAATTCACTTCAGTCACTCAGTCGTGTCTGACTCTGCAACCCCATGGACTGTAGCATGCCAGGCCTCCCTGTCCATCACCAACTCCTGGAGTTTACTCAAACTCATGTCCACTGAGTTGGTGATGCCATCCATCCCCTTCTCCCACCTTCAATCTTTCCCAGCATCAACGTCTTTTCAAATGAGTGAGTTCTTCTCATCAGGTGGCCAAAGTATTAGAGTTTCAGCTTCAACATCGGTCCTTCCAATGGACATTCAGGACTGATTTCTTTAGGATGGACTGGTTGGATCTCCTTGCAGTCCAAGGGACACTCAAGAGTCTTCTTCAACAGCACAGTTCAAAAGCATCAATTCTTTGGTGCTCAGCTTTCTTTATAGTCCAACTCTCACGTCCATACATGACTACTGGAAAAATCATAGCCTTGACTAGATGGGCCTATGTTGGCAAGAAATGTCTCTGCTTTTTAATATGCTAAGTTGGTCATAACTTTTCTTCCAAGGCGTAAACATCTTTTAATTTCACGGCTGCAGTCACTATCTGCAGTGATTTTGGAGCCCCCAAAAATAAAGTCTGTCACTGTTTCCCCATCATTTGCCATGAAGTCATGGGACCAGATGCCATGATCTTAGTTTTCTGAATGTTGAGCTTTAAGCCAACTTTTTCACTCTTCTCTTTCTCTTTCATCAATAGGTTCTTTAGTTCTTCTTTGCTTCCTGCCCTAAAGGTGGTGTCATCTGCATATCTGAGGTTATTGATATTTCTCCCATCAATCTTGCTTCCAGCTTGTGCTTCCTCCACCCCAGCATTTCTCGTGATGTACTCTGCATATAAGTTAAATAAGCAGGGTGACAATGTACAGCTTTGGTGTACTCCTTTTCCTATTTGGAACCAGTCTTTTATTCCATGTCCAGTTCTAACTGTTGCTTTGTGACCTGCATACAGATTTTTCAAGAGGCAGGTCAGGTGGTCTGATAGTCCCATCTCTTTCAGAATTTTCCACAGTTTGTGGTGATACACACAGTCAAAGGTTTTGGCATAGTCAATAAAGCAGAAACAGATGTTTTTCTGGAAGTCTCTTGCTTTTTCGATGATCCAGCTGATTTTGGCAATTTGATCTCTGGTTCCTCTGCCTTTTCTAAAACCAGCTTGAACATCTGGAAGTTCACAGTTCACATACTGTTGAAGCCTGGCTTGGAGAATTTTCAACATTACTAGCATGTGCTGCTGCTGCTGCTAAGTCGCTTCAGTCATGTCTGACTCTGTGCGACCCCATAGATGGCAGCCCACCAGGCCCCACCGTCCCTGGGATTCTCCAGGCAAGAACACTAGCATGTGAGATGAATATAATTGTGCGGTAGTTTGAGCATTCTTTGGCATTGCTTTTCTTAGGGATTGAAAGGAAAACTGACCTTTTCCAGTCTTATGGCCACAGCTGAGTTTTCCAAATTTGCTGACATTGAGTGCAACACTTTCACAGCATCATCTTTTAGTGACAGAGCATGGACATTTATTAATACTCCCATATTAAATTAACTTAGATCTTACATCCTAAGTTCTGTTGTTATTGCTTTTTAAGAGTAATGTTTAATTAATTATGCCTCAACAACAACAAAAAAATAGGCATTATTTTTTCCTTTGGTCATGTAAAATAGCAAGAAAATGTGGTCAAACTTGATGATCTTTTGGCAGTTTTCACAGAAAAACAGAGTTGAAAAATTTAATTACAGAATTTAAAAAATATGTTAACCATTTTTAAATTATAAGTGTTCCATTATTCTAAATATACCTTTTAAAATTAATTATTGATTTTAATATAAATTTACAATACATCCAAGTTAAAAGGGAAACATTCTTTACACTAAAACTGACATATCTTTTCATTCAGATATTACTTGCATTTAGATACTGAAATTTGTTGATAAGCCAAAATAGTTACAGGTGATAATGAAACATGGTTAACTATGGGTGGTAAGATATCAGAGATGCTGGAAAATCAAACCAAAAAAGAAGCACTATCTCTCTCTCTCTCTCTCAGTCAGTCAGTTCAGTTCAGTCGCTCAGTCGTGTCTGATTCTTTGCCATCCCACGAATCGCAGCACGCCAGGCCTCCCTGTCCATCACCAACTCCCGGAGTTCACTCAGACTCAGGTCCATTGAGTCAGTGATGCCACCAGCCATCTCATCCTCTCTTGTCCCCTTCTCCTCCTGCCCCCAATCCCTCCCAGCATCAGAGTCTTTTCCAATGAGTCAACTCTTCACATGAGGTGGCCAAAGTCCTGGAGTTTCAGCTTTAGCATCATTCCTTCCAAAGAATACCCAGGACTGATCTCCTTCAGAATGGACTGGTTGGATCTCTTTGCAGTCCAAGGGACGCCCAAAAGTCTTCTCCAACACCACAGTTCAAAAGCATCAATTCTTCAGTGCTCAGCTTTCTTCACAGTCCAACTCTCACATCCATACATGACCACAGGAAAAACCATAGTGTTGACTAGACAGACCTTTGTTGGCAAAGTAATGTCTCTGCTTTTGAATATGCTATCTAGGTTGGTCATAACTTTTCTTCCAAGGAGTAAGCATCTTTTAATTTCATGGCTACAGTCACCATCTGCAGTGATTTTGGAGCCCCCCAAAATAAAGTCTGACACTGTTTCCACTGTTTCCCCATCTATTTCTCATGAAGTGATGGGACCAGATATCATGATCTTCGTTTTCTGAATGCTGAGCTTTAAGCCAACTTTTTCACTCTCCACTTTCACTTTCATCAAGAGGCTTTTTACAGTTCCTCTTCACTTTCTGCCCCACACAAAATTGAGTTAAATACATATAAATAGAAATATACTTTATAAAAATCTGTAGGCATAAGATAATAAATATTTTACTTAAAATAGCTTATAATTATAGTGGAAAGTGAAAACATTATGAAATACATTTAATTATTAAAAACATGAATTCTTTAAAGGAATATTTATGTGTACAGAAATAACTTTATATAAACCTTGTTTCTGGAGACAACATCAAAGCAATCTCTTCTAAAAGTGGGAAAGACTTAAACTGTATCAATGTATTATACTTAAGAAATGTTTCATTTAGACCTATAAAAGTACTTTTTAATATTTGTTTCTTTATATGTTCAAAAGAAATGGGAAAAATGACTCATTGGAATTTTGCAATCTGCCCTTATTAAATTATCTTATTTGTCAGGAAGCATCTAGAAAATGTGTGTGTGTATGTGTGTGTGTGTGTGTATGAAGAAAAAAGACTAGCGAAACACTTAGAGAAAGAACCTCTACTTTTTCAATCCATGTGTTCAGTCTCTCAGTCATGTCCGACTCTTTGTGACACCATGAACTGCAGCACGCCGGACTTCCCTGTCCTTCATTATCTTCCAGAGTTTGCTCAAACTCATGTCCATTGAGTCAATGATGTCATCCAAATATCTCATCCTCTGTTGCCTCCTTCTCTTCACGCTCTCAGTCTTTCCCAGCATCAGGGTCTTTTCCAATGAGTCAGCTCGCAGAGCTTCAGTTTCAGCATCCGTCCTTCCAATGAATGCTCAGGTTTGATTTCCTTTAGGATTGATTGGCTTGATCTCCTCACTGTACAAGGGACTCTCAAGTCTTCTCTAGCACCATGATTTGAAGGCATCAGTTCTTTGGTGCTCTGCCTTCTTAATGGCCCAACTCTCACATCCATACATGACTACTGGAAAAACCTAGCTTTAACTAGACGGACCTTTGTCAGCTAAATGATATCCCTGCTTTTTAATAGCTGTCTAGGTTTGTCATACCATTCCTTTTAAGGAGCATGTGTCTTTTAATTTCATGGCTATAGTCACCATCTACAGTGATTTTGGAGCTTAAGAAAAGGCAGTCTATCACTGTTTCCATTTCCCCATCTGTTTACCATGAAATGATGGCACTAGATCCCATGATCTTAGTTTTTTGAATGTTGAGTTTTAAGCCAGCTTTTCCACTCTCCTCTTTTACCCTCACCAAGGGGCTTTAGGTTCCTCTTCCCTTTCTGCCATTAGGGTGGTGTCATCCGCATATCTGAGATTGTTGATAATTCTCCTGGCCATCTTGATTCCAGCTTGTGCTTCACCCAGCCCAGCATTTCACATGTTGTACTCTGTGTACAAGTTAAATAAGAAGAGTGACAATATACAGCCTTGACATAATCCTTACCCAATTTGAACTAGTCAGTTTTCCATGTTTGGTTCTAACTGTTGCCTCTTGACCTGCATACAGGTTTCTCAGTATGAAGGTAAGGTAGTCGGTATTCTCATCTCTTTAAGAATTTTCCATAGTTTATTGTGATCCACACAGTCAAAGGCTTTAGCATAGTCAACGAAGCAGAAGTAGATGCTTTTTTGGAATTCTTTTGAATCTCTTAATTTAGTCCTTACACCAAAAATTTAGGAAAAGGAAAATAAAGTTTAAAAATTTTTGATAATTTTATTTATGTTTAGAAATTCTGCTTCCATCTCAGTAATATGTATACATTTTTCACATATGTTAATAGTTGATGTAAATGTACTGTAGCCGAGTTTAGTGCTCAATAATTTGAAATGTGCAAAGAAACAGAAGAAAAGAAAATAAGAAAGAAAAGCAAGCATAGGAGCTCAGCAACTCTAACAGGACTACCAATAAGAATAATCATTATAAAAATAAAATGCAAGGAAATAACCATATTAAGTGATAGGATTATTTTCTATTTCAACTATTTTAGTTGGATAATAAAAGTTACAGTTTCAATATACTAGTGAAAAAGTTATGTATATATTCTGTTATTCTATAAGCCTGGGTGTGTGCTAAGTTGCTTCAGTCATGCTCTACTCTTTGTGACCCCATAGACTGACTGCAAGGAGATCCAACCAGTCCATTCTAAAGGAGATCAGTCCTGGGTGTTCTTTGGAAGGAATGATGCTAAAGCTGAAACTCCAATACTTTGGCCATCTCATGTGAAGAGTTGACTCATTGGAAAAGACTCTGATGCTGGGAGGGATTGCAGGACAGGAGGAGAAGGGAATGACAGAGGATGAGATGGCTGGATGGCATCACCAACTCGATGGAAGTAAGTTTGAGTGAACTCCGGGAGATGGTGATGGACAGGGAGGCCTGGTGTGCTGCAATTCATGGAGTCGCAAAGAGTCGGACACAACTGACCCACTGAACTGAACTGACTGAACTGAGACTGTAGCCTGCCAGGTTCCTCTGTGCATGGGATTCTTCAGGCAAGAATGCTGGAGTGGGTTGCTATTTCCTTCTCCAGGGGATACTCCCAACCTTGAGATTGAATCTGTCTCCTGAGACTTTTGCTTTGCAGGTGAACTCTACTGCTGAGCCACTGGGGAAGACCAAGATTGGAATCTGCTTAATTATTCAACAAAATATGCTAATGGACAGTTATACAAATTTGAGATTTCTTTATATTTAGAGGACACAATATTAAGTTTTCCTGTTGAAAAACTATTTACATACTTAATGATACTTTTCTCCTAGTTCTCTACAAATTATTTTCTGAATATATATCCAGTTTCTGTATTCTGCTCCCAGGAAGCTTTAATTCATTGCTTCTATACAAGCTGATTTTTTGTTCCTCCCCCTGCATTATCTATATATGTGTTTACATGCTCTTCTGTAATGGCCACAGAGGATGTATTATGGCCCATCTCGTCAATAATCCATGTTTAAACTCTCTAAATACACAGATGGATATATTAGCTATCACTGTACTGATCTCCATTTTAAGATGTGTCTAAACACATATTTAGCAGCTTAATCTGTGTCTTGAAAGGTCCCTGAGTATATGTTTATATTATACAGTGCACTGACACATGCAAACTGACCATTTATGCACTGTTATTCTTTTAATTGTTAAGACATTTAAAGCACACATTGAATTGCAAAATGAAATACTCCTTTTGCAAAAATTATTTCACAGTTCACAGCAAATGGATATTCATGGGTTAGAAGTTTTCTCTTTTTATTGTATAAGTGTTCTAGAATGAAAATCATTGAATTAAACTACTTCAGTTCAGTTCAGTTCAATCAGTCAGTCGTGTCCGACTCTTTGTGACTCCCTGGACTACAGCAAACAGGCTTCCCTGTCCATCAGCAACTCCCTGAGCTTGCTCAAACTCATGTCGATAGAGTCGCTGCTGCCATCCAGCCATCTCATCCTCTGTCATCCCCTTCTCCTCCTGCCTTCAATCTTTCCCAGTATCAGGGTCTTTTCCAGTGAGTCAGTTCTTTGCATCAGGTGGCCAAAGTATTGGAGTTTCAGCTTCAGCATTGGTCCTTCTGATGAATATACAGGACTGATTTCCTTTAGGATGGACTGGTTGGATCTCCTTGCAGTCCAAGGGACTCTCAAGAGTCTTCTCCATTACCACAGTTTAAAAGCATCAATTCTTTGGCCCTCAACTTTCTTTATGGTCCAACTCTCACATCAATACATGACTACTGGAAAAACCATAGTTTTGACTAGATGGACCTTTGTTGGCAAAGTAATGTCTCTGCTTTTTAATATGCTGTCTAAGTTAGTCATAGCTTTTCTTTCAAGGAGCAGACATCTTTTAATTAGTAAACACTTAAAAACCTATAATAATATGAGAAATGCTTTGTAAATTCTATTTGTATTCCTCTTCCCTTTTTTGATTAAATTTTTCAAATGCATGGATATATGTGGCAGGACAATCTATTAACTAGTAATAGCAACAGACTTTTGCATAAAGTAAGATCTTTAGAAATTTTTATTCCACAAAGAATTTCTCAGGATGAACACTCTTGATTGAGATGTTACTTAGCTTATGTTCTTTTTTATAGACTATTGAGTGTTTGGAGGATTTTCATCAGTCTTATATCTTTAAAACTGATGTAAACTAGAAACCAAACATATAATATTGGCAATGAGGAATCTGTAAAACATAATTAAACACAGGAATAAATAGTAGCATGGATACTCATGAGTTTTTTCTAAGTTAACCAGAATGAAAGCTATGATTAAGGAAAGCATAGATTTTTATACGCGTACACACACACGCATACACATACACACACACTACCCATTAGTGTCTTTTGTCAACTCTCTCAGTATATGATCTTAAAAACATATTGAAAGTAGACCAATGTGCATTTTATGTGTATTTTGTCGTACTTCTGCCATGTGCTGGGATCACAGAAATGAGATTGGCAATTTAAGCCACAAATGCACATATATGCACATTATCCTCAGAGGTCATTTATTATGGCATTTATTGCTCTGTACTTTGCTTGTACCTTAATTTGAAATCCAAGCAGTGCCATCAGCTACCATCTCATCATCCTTTTCCTCTGGGCTATCCCACTGACAGACTTCTTCTTTATGATCGCAGTAGCAGGCCCAGCTCCTGTGACTTCAGCACACAGTCCTGTCCAGGAGTTCCCTTGTTAGACCTGGAAGTCACACTATCTCATCTGGGAAAATTGAGACATGCTTCCATTCCTGAACAAGTAACTGTGTCTGGAAAATACAGTTAATATTTTGAATAGTCCTTGCCTCTGTTCTCAGAATCAGGGATTGAAAGTGAGGAAGAAGTGTGTCCAAAGCAAATCTGGGACAGTGTCAACAACAACAATAACAACAAATGTACATTCCGGTCTAAAAGCAATGACAACTATCCAAAACATGTAGTCCCTGAGATTTTAATATATCTGTACACTAGTATGCTCACCAGCGATTATTATGTTTGTGTGGATGAGTGGTATATTTGAAGAAGTTCAACTAGATCCAGCAGATATTTTTGTTGGTGATGTTAGTAGGTTTATAATATTTGGGTTTCTCCATCTGTCTCTGTCTACATTTAAAACACAACCACTTAAAATCTCAAAGCAGCAAATGCAGTAACATTCCCACTTAACGAAGGCTTAGTCAGAATTATCTTTGCTGAGGGCACACACCTGCATGTAGCTGGCATCTCAAAGCGAGGTCTACCTGAAGTTCACTGTGGATGGTAATTGATTTCCTTCCTTCAGTCGACTTAACATAGATCAAGAGTGAAGTGGCACTTGGCTACACACAATCTCGGCAGCTGCGATTTTGCCTGTCAACCAGAGTACTTCTTCACGGTTTCCATAGAGGCCAGGCATGTTTCTGAATTTAATTTTGAGGCACTGACTGATGTCTCCCAATGCATCTGAGTTAGGGAGACATCTCACAATACCAGACCTGAAAAGAAAATTATGTCCTTCACCAACATCAAATTTGTACCTTTTTCTCTTTATGAAATACTTATAGCCATTTTATAATATTTCAATTCCATAACCCAAACATTGGGAGATAATATTATATTCTTATTCCCCAAACATTAGGTTTAATAAATGGGTAATGTCATTCCCTAAACACATCTATATACAAAATTGATCCTATTTTGTTGTTTTATGCTCAAATTGGAAGTCGTTTTATCACTTCTCAATTGAGAAAAGAGATGAAGTTTCCTTATTTCTATTTGAGGAAAATATCCATAACAATCTAGGGGGTTATAGTAGATCAGAGCCTCCACAGGACCGTACTGTTCCTTTAGAGTGTTTTTAAAGGCTGAAAAAGTTACTGGAAAAAAAAATGGGCAGAGGGAAGGGTATGGAATTGCTCTTCCCTATGAAATGCAGGTTGCTTTAAAGAACTAGGATTTGAATCACTTTAGAATTAATTTACTATGTACACATTAGGAGAAGTTATGGTGCAAATAAGTTTTCTTTTCCAAGATAATGTTTCAAATAAGACTCAGGTCATTGATAGAGCAGTCTGTAAGAGACACTGCCCTCAGACATAACAGGAATTATATGAAGATTTATTAATTTTCAAAAATTATCATATCATATAGGAAAAAATAAAACATAATTTTAAACTACAAAGTAAGCTACCTTTGATGTTATTAAAATGTCACATTTGTACATGATAATATTCCTATCTAATTTCCCTCCAGCCTTCTCTACTCCTTGTGTCCAGAGCTAAGACTATCAATAATCCTAAGTTCCTTTTCTCCTTACCCTCACCTTCATTGTTCTTTAGTAACTGTAATTTGTACCTTCAGAATTTCGCTGTTTTCTCTATAGTGTCCTAAAAGACCCCTTATTTATCTTTTATTTGATCTAATGCAATGATTTTATGTCTTCCCATATAAATTTCTTTTAAGAAAAATATGACAAATAAAACTTCTAGTCTATAGTCAGCCCCTTGAACTATGATAGCAGGTTTGTGTGAGCTACAGGACTGTCTCCATTAGTATTTATTAAAATAATAATAATCATTCTATTATTATTTTCTTAAACACTGATATGTGAATTCTCAAAGAGAGTAGGTGTGATGGGTTATAGATCAGGTAATTCAAACATGTGAAAGTGTTAGCTGCTCATGCGTTTCCAACTCTTTGCAACCCCATGGACTACAGCTCGCCAGGCTCCTCTGTCCATGGAATTCTCCAGGCAAGAATACTGGAGTGGGTAGCCATTCCTTTCTCCAGGGGATCTTCCCAACGTATGGGTTGAACCCAGGTCTCCTGCATTGCAAACATGTTCTTTACCATCTGAGACACCAGAGAAGGTTCTAAAGTTATTATTGTTGTTTTCATTATTGTTATGAAGTATATTGACTATGAAAACTACAAAGAAAATGTGCTCTTGTATGGAGCTCTAGTATTTGATGTGCATGCATGCGTGCTAAGTTGCTTCAGTCATATCCAACTCATTGCTACCCTATGGGCCTTCACCTGCCAGGCTCCTCTGTCCAGTGGGGTTCTCTAGGCAAGAATACTGGCTTGGGTTGTCATGCCCTCCTCCAGGGGATCTTCCCAACCCAGGAACCCAAACCGAGTCTCTTATGTTTCCTGCACTGGCAGGGAATTTCTTTACCACTAGCGCCACCAATTTTGGCTAATTCTTATGCATATTGGTAGATTCTAACTACCTTAGAAAAAAATTATTTTCAATAGCATATTATGTTGTTTTAATTTGTACTGCTTTTAGTTCATTTAATTGAACATAAGAGAACAGGCATATAGGGAAAAATTCATATAATTGTCATGCAGCATACATAGTAGAAAGATCCCTGCTTTTTTTCTGAGACTAAGATGTTTGTTAAGAAGACTTTTACATGTGCCTATATTTATGCTTTCCTTATTTAGGGAGCTGCAGGCTTTTGTGAAACTCATTATCATAATTTTCTTCATTTCTTTTACTTTGGTACCTCTTAAAGATACCCTGTCTTTTAAAAATAAATGGATATGATCTAAATGCCTAGAATTAATCACATTGAATTTTTTAAAAATAAGTGGTCTTAAAAACGTAAGATATTTTTATGCTAGAGTTTTCATTTAAGCTGCTCATGAGGCAACAATTACATATGAATTCAGACAGAGACAAGTCACTGAGGTACTGTTTTAAGTACCCAAATGGTCTCTACAAAACAGAGAATCTAGGGGTATATTTTCTTTTAACTTGACTTCATTTCTTTCTAATTAGTAGTGTGCAGTGTACCATTGTGATGCCTGCCTCCCCCCTTGGTTCCTGCACCGCCCGCCTTGGGGATTTCTCAGCTGTTTCGCTCTCCTGTTGTAATTGAAATCTTACTTGTTCCAACCTGTAATTGATAGTGAACCCAACCATTTTACATTTGTCACGCAACAGATGTACAACAGAAACACTCAAAGTGGCATATGGAAAAACTGCCCTACTAGAGTGAAATAAGATCTACTCCTATATCACAATTCAATTTTCTCAACATTTTGTGGTTTTCTCTTCCTTGCAAGTGCTTTGTTGCTGTACAAATCAATATAAAATCACCATAGTTGTTGGCTCTATGTTGAGTCTTCTTTAGCCTCCTTTCATGATTCTCTATTTTGAGTAAGTGCTTCACAGTGTAATGTAGTTTAGTTAACAAATAGAGTTCTCTGTATGCTTTTGTCAAGGTTGGTCACCAATTTTAAATACAGCAATTAACCTTATGTGAATGTATCTATGTCTATGAATACATCAAGAGATATTTGAATTGGTTAACTATATTTCTCAAAGAAAAGCTACTTGCAAATGCTATAAGTGAACATTCCAAATCAATTAATTCTAACTATAATTACATCTGTAATTCAAGAGTCAGAGCCTTTATTTCAAAAGAAATATTACCTTTGCAGCATAATAAAAAGACCTTGAGTTAGTGATTTCAAATTATTGGGTATATTATATTTTCAATAGGTGGTCCTGGATGTTCTCTATACTAATAAGGTTTTTGTGGGTATTTTGGGCCTTCAGTGGCTTGACAAGTCTAGTAAGAGGCCTGAGCTGAACAGGAGAGATTCTCAGAAAATTGACCACATCTTAGGATGACAGCATACCTTCAGATGGATTGAAGTGTCTAATTGCAATGTCCATTGCACCAAGACTTTTTAGGTAAGTACCTAATGAATTTAAATCCAGTAGGAAAACTAGAGAAAAAAAAATGATTGCATAGTGGTGAATCAGGAAATTTAATGGAAACTTCCTATTTCAAGTATGCTTTTCAGTTTTTAAGAGAATCTCAGCCAGTCTCTGAGAATGTGAGCACCAGGATGGGACGGGGAAATAATTTGCCAAGTATTTAAGGATGTGCTGGGGTGCAATCATGGGTGTTAGAATCCAACTCAGAGCTCTGAATCACAGTAGAAACTTGAAGGGCTAATTAGCTAACTGGGGCAGAAGACTGAATGATGATAGTAAAAGAAAGGTATTTTTGAAAAGTGATTGATGATATGAGAACTGGTGGATCTGAGGGTAGAGAGGTAGAGCAGTATATCAGAATTTAACAGAGGACTTAGGGAGTACCCACTGAGTGTGTGTGTGCTAGGTCACTTCAGTTGTGTCCCACTCTTTGTGACCCTCTGTACTGTAGACCACCAGACTCCTCTGTCTATGAGATTCTCCAGGCACAGATACTGGAGTGGGTTGCCATGCCCTCCTCCAGAGGATCTTCCTGACCCAGGGAACTTGCGGCTCCTGCAGCTCCTGCATTGCAGGTGGATTTTTTACTGCTGAGATATGGGGAAAGCCCAGGGAGTACACATTATGTAGGGATATATTTCATAGTGTAATTGGCACAACACTCTGTGTAATGTGAAGGAGAGAAAAACATGGGAAATGGACCAGATATTTGTCTCCTGACTGGGAACTGCCTTAATACCCGTAAAAAGTTGGGAGGTGGGGATTCCAGAGAAAAACAGATTTTGAAGGTAAAGAGATTAAGCACATAATATCTCAGAAGTTCTGATGATATATCTAGATGCAGTGTAAAAATGATGATTTAGAAGGCGAAATCTGGAGAGAAGTGAGATTAGACCTAACCATTAAAAAGTGATTTAACAACAAGTTACATATTTTAAATAAGTTTAAATATTGTATTTTAGAATATTTAATGAGGTTTTTTTAAATGCAAATATATTGAGAAATTAATAATAGAACATTATGCAAAATGTTAATACCATCCTTTCTTTGAAATAGTTGTTTATATACAATGTATTAGATAGCAAAATGATTAAAAGCTCATAATTATATTTTCGAGTTTAAAAATCACAGATTGTATAATCATTAGAAAAAGTTTAGCTTTCTTGCTTCAGATCAAAATTTATTTGTAGTGCCTTTTTTTGGTATTGAATTATTCTAATGAATGGCATTATTTTTAAAGTGATCACTTCTGTCTTTTGAATAAATGTTTGTTATTAGAGATTAGTGCATCATACATTATAAACACAACAGAAAAATGAGTTGCTCTAATAATTCTAGTACATCATGTTTTCCTTTTAAGTGAAAAAAGAATAGAAACTTGGCACTTACATTTAGCTATGTTTGTACTAAGACATGGCTATAAACTCATACATTTTATTTCAATTGTAATATTAAAATGCAAACATTCACCAGGGTTATTATGTACTACAGTTTTTCATACTAGCATGAGAAATTGTGTTAATATTGGTTCAATTTTAATGAAGTAGAACAAAAGGTTATAAAACACATTGAATATATTTTAGCTATTAATATCAGAGCAAGTTATCTCTGTTAAAAGCCTGGCTTAATTTTACATTATTCTTAAAGTATGTATAAATAACTACAAGGAGCTTATTTGTGATAAATTCAGAATTACTCTTTCCAAACCATCAGCACACCAACAATGAAGATTTTTTTTAAAAGTGAATATTTTTGAAAAGCAAATTAAATAAAATACTTTTATTAATATAAATTTGAAGCTGCATGACACTGTGGAATAGATTTTACTAGCCTAGATAATTCAGAGGATCGAAATCTTCCTAGAGAAGGTCTTTAAAGGAGACAATAGAAATTACTTTCTTGTTAGACTCTAGTGAGTTGTTGAGATCTATCTAAAGAAAAGCGAAATATAAAAAAAATATATAATGTGGAATGAAATATATGTTCTGTAACATGAATATATATTTAGAACTCTGGAAGTAATGGTAATGAGTACAAAACTGGAAAATCTGGCATAGTGGATTAACTTTAGTTTAAATTTTTTATGCTTTAATTTTAATTTTTGATGCTTAATTTTTCCTTGGTATTCAGTTTCATCTCCCTACCACTATTGCATTTTCTGGCACTCTTTGATTAAAACAAGATAGGAAGAAGCTCTTGATGTTAACTCCTATGGGTATGTATTTGGCAGTCTTGTAGTATAACTATAGCTATTGCCTAGGGGTTGCTTTTATCCTCCTGAAGCTTATTTGATGAAAATATTACCAAACCTTATAGTTACACAAAGATGCCTTGGAAGATTGCAATTTATAGAGAAAGTCATTTAAGCATAAAGAATTGAAACATGCAATATTTTGTACGTATTTTTAGTAGTCCGTGGAGCAGGGCAAAATTTGAAGCACAGCACAAAAAAGAGAAAGGTTTTTGTCTGCTATTTAATTGTGTTCTTCTCTTTCCCTCTCCACTGCTTGATTTGGAGAAAGGAAACAGAACACGAATCAAGAAGAGAAACAATAGATGAATGGATAAAGAAGTTGTGGTTTATATCAGTTCAGTTCAGTTCAGTCATTCAGTCGTGTCCGACTCTTTGCGACCCCATGAACTGCACAGGCCTCCCTGTCCATCACCAACTTCCGGAGTCTATCCAAACCCATATCCATTCAGTCAGTGATGCCATCCAAGTATCTCATCCTCTGTCGTCCACTTCTCCTCCTACCCTCAATCTTTCCCAGCATCAAGGTCTTTTCAAAAGAGTCAGTTCTTCGCATCAGGTGACCAAATATTGGAGATTCAGCTTCAACATCAGTCTTTCCAATGAACACCCAGGACTGATCTCCTTTAGGATGGACTGATTGGATCTCCTTGCAGTCCAAGGGACTTGGAAGAGTCTTTTCCAACACCACAGTTCGAAAGCATCAGTTCTTCTGTGCTCAGCTTTCTTTATAGTCCAACTGTCACATCCATACATGAAAACTGGAAAAACCATAGCCTTGACTAGACGGACATTTGTTGACAAAGTAATGTCTCTGCTTTTTAATATGCTGTCTAGGTTGGTCATAACTTTCCTTCCAAGGAGTAAGCGTCTTTCAATTTCATGGCTGCAGTCACCATCTGCAGTGATTTTGGAGCCCCAAAAAATAAAGTCTGCCACTGTTTTCCCATCTATTAGCCATGAAGTGATGGGACCAGATGCCATGATCTTAGTTTTCTGAATGTTGAGCTTCAAGCCAACTTTTCCACTCTCCTCTTTCACTTTCATCAAGAGGCTTTTTATAGTTCTTCGCTTTCTGCCATAAGGGTGGTGTCATCTCATATCTGAGGTTATTGATATTTCTCCCAGCAATCTTGATTCCAGCTTGTGCTTCCTCCAGCCCAGCATTTCTCATGATGTACTCTGCATATAAGTTAAATAAGCAGGGTGATAATATACAGCCTTAATGTACTCATTTTCCTATTTGGAACCAGTCTGTTGTTCCATGTCCATACACAACGGAATATCACTCAGCCATAAAAAGGAATGCATTTGAGTCAGTTCTAATGAGGTGGATGTACCTAGAACCTATTATACAGAGTGAAGTAAGTCAGAAAGTGAAAGATAAATACCGTATTCTAACATATATATATGGAATCTAGAAAAATGTTACTAAATAATTTATTTACAGGGTAACAATGCAGAAACAGACATAAAGAATAGATGTATGGACATGGGGAGAGGGAAGGAGAGGGTGAGATGTATGGAAAGAGTAACATGGAAACTTATATTACCATATGTAAAATAGATAGCCAATGGGAATTTGCTATATGGCTTAGGAAACTCAAACAGGAGCTCTGTATCAACCTAGAATATTTGTCAGTGAAATATTGTGACCCAGAAAAGTGATTTGTCCAAGGTTGCATAGTCCATTAAGGATCCGGAATTCACACCAGGGCAATATGACCCTACCTGTCACAGCAAACAGGAAGCCAGAAACAAGGCAAGACTCTGATGGATTCATTCAAAACATTTACTCAGAATCACAGAGGACCAGAAACTGACATGAATGAAGTGAAAGTGGGAGGAAAATGATGTTCCCAACCCCACAGAGCTCAACTTTTCTTAGGTAAGACAGATATACAAGCAAAAATTACCAGTTAGTAAAATAAGTGCCAATGGAAGTACAACAGGAGGTTGAGTTAACTTCTCTTCCTATAAGTATAGGGTTCAGATGAAGACATAGTAAAGGGAGAAAACTATAAATGGATTTACTAAGGTTAAAAAGTTTGATATGTAGACAAAAGTAGGTATCAGGATGATCTTCCAAACAGAAAGAATAGCATACAACATTAAAAAAAATTGTATCATAATGATATTTAGGTATGAAAATAATGTGAAAAAGAACAACTTTTAAAATTTATATTAAAAAACATATTGATACCCTGTCCTCAAATTTAGCTACACTATTATAGACAAGATATACTATCAGATTTTCATTCTCCTTTATTCCTAAGAAATATAGAGCCAAGAAAGAGAGGCCAAAGACACAGGAGCCATGGCTTTTCATTTTGGACTTCAGTATTCACTGCCGTGGACAATATCAAATTCAGACAAATGCACAGTTTCTTTCAACTCTGTTTCCTCATGTGACTAAATGTTCTCTCACTTCTATTCCCATTTATTCTGTACACAGTTGCTATTTTCTTTATTTCTGATGTTTCAATTCGTTTAACATTACTTTTATGCTCAAACTTTAGTATTTCTCACACCTGGAAAAAGAAATGCTGGTTCTTTTATATTTCAAATTGATATTGCTTTTGATTTCCAACTTTTATCTCAAATTAGATGTCCATGTATTAAAAAGCTTATACCCAAGCTTTTTATTCCCTTGCTTTTTATAATATGAGTAAATAACTCACATTTTTTTGTCTTTAAAAATCTTCTTTAATATGAATTAGATGAATTGAGGAGAGGAAGGTAATCAAATTAGCGATAATCCTCCCTTTCAAATTTACAATATATAGCTGTCTTCTACTCTTTCTGGTGTGAAAGAAATAAAGTTCATTTATTTTAAATTCATTATGCAGATGCTTATGGGTATTCTGAGGTAAATATTTTATATATATATATACACACACACACACACACACACATTTGTTGTGGTGGTTTGGAGGTTAGGGGGAAAACAGGGTTTGTCGCTTCATAACAAATCTCCAAAGAAAAGATTTTAACTCAGCGTATTATACAGATTCAGTGGGAAGAAGAGAACTGCGAATAATCCATCACTTTTGTGTCATGACCTCTGCTGAATTCACTAGCAAATTCTGTATTATTGAATCACAGTGACAGATCCAAATACAAATGTCACGACTTTGCTATGTTCCCTGGGTCTTGCCACATCACCATAACCATTTTATATTCTCTTCCCGGGGACACTTTGGAAGATTTAGAGGCTTTCAACCTAATCTGACTGGCTCCACACAAACAGCTGGAGCTTTGCCAAGAGCCGAGCCCGATTATGTCAACAAGATGCTGTGTCCACAGGGGAGCCCCAGCTGGGTGTTCAGGGAAGCTCTGGGAATGAATTAGCTTTATATGCTCCAAGAGGCAATTTCCTATAAAAACAAACTTCAAAAGCTGCCAGAGGAAATTGTTTCCCATTGGAATCAGGCCTAGTAGGCGACTGTCTTTAGCAACTGTGTCACTTAGTAGTCAGTCCTCAGGACTTACAATGCTTAGCCCCCGGACCTGAGTTTCAAGACAGAACCAGAGTCCAATTAACACCACACATGTCAAAACACTTTTGTAATAATCGTAGAGCTGTCGTTCTGCACCCAATTTTTTGTTATTCTTTTTCAGTTTAAAGTAAGATAGCTAAACAGTTATGTTCTGACCTCAACTTAAAGAGTGTTTTCCCCTTAACTTCAAAGAGCTCATCCTATTAAACATAGCATCCAGATTAAGAAGAGAGGCAGAAAGCACTCCACAGTTCATTAGCCTCTTGCTGGAGTGTTAAATGGAACAGTAGGAAGCTTCACTTACAGGTGTATTTAAATATTAGTGGCATTTAAATAAGAGTTACACATTTTGTCTACCTCTTTATTATATTTCTTTCCAAAGAACATTCTAGCCAAAAGACCATCAGGAAGGTTAGCTCTTAGATTCCCCAACATGCATGGCATTTTATGGCAACTAGTTACTGGAGTTGGACACGACTGAAGCGACTTAGCAGCAGCAGCAGCAGTTACTGAATGATAGTTACATATATGAGCAACACCACATCATGACATTTTGTACTTCCTGTAAAGCAAACACCTACAGAATTTGAGAGAATTTACTGCTCTTCTTGGCTTCTACAAAATTTAGAAGCATTTACTAAAATTTGAGAGCTATATAGCATGTATGGATCTAAAAGTATGTAAGCATCTAGAAAGATGATTAAACACATGGAAATTATATTTAAGACATGAATTAGAAAACATGTTGAGGGGACACAAGAGTACAAAGACCATGTTTATATTAGGAATGCAATACGATTGCAAAGGGATGAATTTACAAGTTGTGGTTTTTCACTCTACCAGTTTTTCTTCCATAGAAACAGATACTGTGGTAGCAGTTTTACTGAACTTAAGCATTTGCATGCTAATTGCCAGCAATACAAGGAACACAAAGTGAATAAGTCATTTCTATCACTTCTGTCCACATTCTACAGAAACCAAAGAAGAACTTATTCAAATTTCAAATTTGTGAAAATGGTTTCATCTCTGTGTAGTTTTAATTTGAAAACTGATTTGTTGCTGTTGTTCAGTCACTAAGTTGTCTGAATCTTGGCAATCCATGGACTGCAGCATGCCAGTCTCTTCTGTCCTCCACTGTTTCCTGGAGTTTGCTAAAATTCATCTCCACTGAGTTGGTGATGCTATCTAACTATCTCATCCTCTGCCACCCCTTTATCCATTTACCTTTAATCTTTCCCAGCATGAGAGTCTTTTCCTGAAAAGATCTTTTCTTGAAAGCCAATACTGGTATGCTTATAATAGCCAACTCTACAAACAGTATTTATATCATTTCACTCACAAAATTGTGACCTCTTTTCTATAAGAAATTGCTAACTTAAATTCAAAACTAAAAGTAAAAATAGGAGAATGTGTAACCATAACAAACTATTCAATTATTCACTTATTAAAAATAATTAATCATGTGGCTGAAGTGACTTAGCAGCAGTAGCAGCAGTTAAAATAATCTTTCAAGAATTTTGAGAAATACAAAGATAAGAAATAGTCCCTACCCCCAACCTAGTATTTAAGTTAAATTTCCTAAACTGGAAGAACAGGTACACAGTGGTAAAGAAAAAATATGACTTAATGCTGGCCAAAAAGATGAACAGAATAAGTGAAAAAGATGAGATTTCAATCCCCCGACTTGAGCAGAGAGAGGATCAGTGAAGACCTTTTATGAAGGAGGTTGTATTTCAGACGATACCAAGAAGCTGAATATACACCTATAGAAATATAAGCAAAGGAAGGAGAAAGGCAAAATAATCAGTATCAACAAAACAAGACCTTGCTCCAGTGGAAAGCTGCAGTTGAATTTTGTTAGAAAGAAGGAAAAAAAGATATAAGGTGGGACATATTCCCTAAACAAGTAAAGATGGTAGAATGAAGTAGAGAGCATCAGAGTTTTCTTTTGGGTATGTTTGCTTGGTGTTGATGTATAAGATTGTAGGTGTTGACTTAAAAAATATTCATAACCTAAAAGTAGAGAGTTATGTTTTATTTTGTGGGAGTTTTTTAGGACTTCAAGCCTGGGAAGCAGCATCTCAAGTGACCGTGAGAGAACTGCTCAAAGGAGACATGGGGAGGAGCCAGATCATATGACGTTTTGAGACAAAGAGCAGGTAGTCTTCACATCAAAAGATTATTGTTAATTAAAGAAAATCAGATATCCTAAGTTAAGGAATTTAGCACTTTTCTATGTATAGGAAGATGCAAAAGTCTGGGCTCACTGAAATCAGTCTCCTCATATGCATCTTAGCTATCTTGGGTCAGTATCCTGTGTTTTTCATATCCTGAGCTGCCTTGGGCTCACGGTGTGTGTGTGTGTGTGTGTGTAGTGCAGAGTGACTATAGTCTGATGGCTGTTAGATTCCAGGTATTCTTCTTCCTTAGTGCCCTTACGGCTCACCAGATCATACTGGAGAGCTGCAATCACTGATGACTGTGGCATCCTTGTTTATTGATACGGCAGGGAATATTTTACTTCTCACTGGGAAGTGGAAAGATTGATTGGCTAGGAGCATGCATGCTAAATCACTTTATTCTTGTCCAACTATTTGTGACCCTATGGACTGAAGCCCACCAGTTATCTCTGTCCAGGGGATTCTCCAGGCAAGAATACTGGAGTGGGTTACCATGCCCTCGTTCAGGGAGATCTTTCCCACCCAGGGATCGAGCCTGCATCTCCTGCATTCGCAGGCAACTTCTTTACCACTAGTGACACTTGGGGGAGACTACATTCTAAAAAGTTTGATTTTAAAAAGGGACAATGAGAATGAAAAGAAAGGAATACTTTGAGATATAAAAAGACTTATTAACTAAATCTTTTATGGTGTGAAGGAGCAGGGTGTTAAGATTCTAAGCCACAATGACTTGGAGCATGTTGGTTCTGTCAACAGTATAGAGAGCAGAGGAAGGTTGCTGGTGGCCTTAGAAATGAAATAAATTCAGTGCTCTGAATGATTCGTATAATACTGATATATCATCCCAGTGGCTTAACGACCTTGGGAAAGGGGTCAGGAATAAAAAAATATATATATTTAGTAATCATTTGACTTGAGCTAATGATCGAATGTTTCTGAGTTGATATTAACAGCTATTTTATAAGACTTCATCCATGGAAACCCACACTTTTTAATTTGATTTGGTTGAACATTTGGAAAAGACAGGCATTATAATCTAAACTTGACTAAATGGGATCATCTCATGTGTAGAAAAATAGGGCAATATTGATAAATGGAAAGCTATTACTCATATCTATAGATATTAATTCATGTATGTGCATTCTCAATATACATACATAAAATATATGTGAAAAATATTTCTATAAAATATATAGATTTTCTATACATTTGATTTTGCATAAATGTCTATAAAAGATTAGCACTTATAATTTGTTACTGCTACATAAAACTTAGAATAAATATGGTATTGACAGAGGAGCCTGGTAGGCTGCAGTCCATGGGGTCGCTAAGAGTTGGACACGACTGAGTGACTTCCCTTTCAGTTTTCACTTTCATGCACTGGAGAAGGAAACGGCAACCCACTCCAGTGTTCTTGCCTGGAGAATCCCAGGGACGGCGGAGCCTGGTGGGCTGCTGTCTATGGGGTCGCATAGAGTCGGACACGACTGAAGCAACTTAGCAGCAGCAGCATACTGAATTAAAGTGTTAAAATTTCTGCAAGATGATTTAGATAGTTCACTGAATCCAAGGATTTTCTAATTTGATTTAAGTTATTAATCACCTTTAAATTAACTCAACTCTATTTAGAATTGTGTATAAGTTTTTTATAAATTCTAGTTCTGTTGAATGTAATCAGACAATGCAATTTTTATTTATAATCTTAAAAGAAAATATTTTTATATCTTGGATTGGATTGTGTCCTTAGCCAGTTGTGCTCATATACACTTTGTGTACTGTTTTTATGTCAAAGAGAATTTTCTTTTGGAGGAAGCTAATCAGTTACTATCATCCTTTAACTCTGTGAAAATTGTAGTGGCCTCCTTTACTTTGGCCTGAATCCAATAACACATTTAAGTAACTGTGTGAAAAGAAAATGGATGTATTTGAAATATGTTCTGATAATTTTGTACCTTAAAGAAAGGAGACATACAATGAATTCTGTGGACTTTTTTCCAAGCTTTTGCTTTATCCATTGAAGTTTTTATTTTACTATTCAGTTGCCAGGCATCTAATTCTCTAAGCAATGTTGTCCAGGTGCTGAGAGTCAGTTTCTTATGTGAGGGTAAAATCCATGCTTAAATTTTGCCCACCACTGTAACTTCAGTACTAATAAAGTGACTTGCACACATCAGAGGCTGAAAGCCAGACACTCATCACAGCAACAATTAATTTGGACACATCTTAATATACAGGCCCATTTCTCAGTCTCAGATTTAATTTGATGCTTCAGATGGAATCCTATTTGTGAAAATCAAATGGAGGTTAACTGAAGATTAGGCTGTCCTGCTGTTTAAATGTCCTCAGCTTTGATATGACACCAGTGTGACATCTAGGTTTTATTTCTGCTCCCATATCAGTTCTATCTCCCTGCCTCAGAGATCATTTCATCATGTCAGTTAACAAACATGAGTAGTGCAAAAGAATTAGTATGCTTGTCACAGCTGGTATCATTTCGGAATCCTCTTGTAACACCCTGGAATATAAAAGACAGGGAAAACGATGCTTGCTTAGTGCAGCTCAATGTCTATGAAAGATTGGTGTCCTGAAGCGATACATCATACCTTATACTGTCAGTTTTAAAAAGCCCTTTCGTTTGAAACAAAAAGAGGTTGTAGGTGTATTTTTAAAATGCAGAATGCTGTGCAATAGTCAATATAAATAATAATACACATTTTGGGTCAATAATTTTGTATGCACCAAAGATTGTATAAGAGAAAGAGACATTATTAGTCAAGAATGTATACATTTGTTTGTAGAGTGAGTTTATTTGTAGAGATTTGGATCCTCTATAACCTGTATTCCTGTTTAGCGTAGCAGTATGTGTTCGTAACAACCTTATAGAAGCTGATATCTTTGTGTATCGACCGACTTACCCTTAAGGGACCTTACTTTTTCAACAGCTGCAGCTGTTTCTGTTTTATGTGTTTTCTATAAATATTTTTATTTTGGTACTTTGCCCCAGGCACTGCTTGTGAACCAGACAATTGGAAAACCTGAAATTTAATTAAAAATATTTTCTAGCTCTAATGTATATATATGCTAATTGCCTTTAATTCATTTTCTCTCCTCCTCCTAGAAAAACAATTTTGAAAATTATGCAACTGTGAAAAATAATTCTTTTTTTAAAGTATCCTATATTGATTTCCACATTTATTGGCCATATAGAAATTGAAATATCTAAAATACATGCATTTTAAATTTCATAGAAATGATATAATAATTTTACTGTATTGACACATACACCTAGAATATAAGGCCTTAATTTAAACATTCAATGGCTCATAACTCATTATCTCTTGGTCTTTTTCATAATACAATTATAAACAATACCATCAATTTATATACCATATATATTTATGAATATACATGTATTAATATTTTGCATTTAGTTCTTGCATTTAATTGAAGCATATTTAGCACTTAACTTTAAAGATTCTGAGATGATGTTCATGGAAATATATTTAGTGTAACCTGCTTGTTTTTGGACAACGTGTGATAAAGACACAGAATAAAGCAGACAGATTGTCTAAAATAAAGTAGCCTCTAGCCTTTTAAATTTTGAGTCAAACTTTGGTCAATCTATAAAGTCTCTTGTTTGAACAACCAGTGTTCATTTTCCTTCATATCTGTAGTCGTATTTTTTAATTGTATCTTAAGTATATGGTACTATTCACTAAGAAGCAGTTAATCTTGCATATTTTGCTCTTATATTAAGATGTGCTCTTTGTTTGCATTAGTTTTATTGATGTCTTTGTAATATCCAAAACTTGGCTTAGCCAATTTGTTGTTGCTGTTGTTTTTCATTTTCCTCTCAATAAACCCAAAACCAAAGGTAATAAAACATTAAAACAAGTTCTTCTATGTAATTTTTATATGTTTTAGCCTTAGGGTTGAATGTAAGTGAATTCTTTTTTTAAATATAAACTTTAGGTTTCTGAATAAAGATTTGATAAGTTAAAATCAACTGTAAACTGTGGTTTTGAAATAGCTCATAGAACCCAGAATTCTACAACGAAGTCTTGATTTTTCAACATTCCAAAAAAGCTTTTTCTTTTCCTTTCTTTTTGTCAGGTTGCTATGCTGTGCTATGCTAAGTCGCGTCAGTCGTGTCCGACTCTGTGCAACCCCATAGACAGCAGCCCATTAGGCTTCTCTGTCCCTGGGATTCTCCAGGCAAGAATACTGGAGTGGGTTAACTGACACTAAAATTTCCAACAGTAAAATTCACCCTTCTCAATGTGCATTTGTTTTGTGTTTGACAAATGGATACAATCAAGTAACTACTATCACAATCAATGTATGAAAATTTTCCATTATCCCTAACAATTCCCTCCTGAAACTTTACTGTCAGCCCCTCCCCCAGCTTTTGCCCATAGAAACCTCTAAAGTATTCTGTCCCATATTTTTGCCTTTTCCAGAATTTTGTATAAATAGAATCTTACATTATATTACATTTTGAGTGTCACTTTTAATTGTCTTTCATTTGTAATAATGCCATTGCTAAATTTATTTGCCTGTTTATAATATCTAATAGAGAAAAAACAGCCTTATCAAATATGGATATTGTAGAAGGTATACTTTTTAATTTGACTTATATAGATGATAAAAGAATACGTTTTGCTCTCCCCAAATTATTACTAATATTTCTATGTGTAGCTCATGATGAAATCTAAGGAACAATCACTGTGTATCACCAGGATATATTTAATAATTTATTCAAATTTATTTTTTAAGTGATTTTGTTATTCAGTATCTTTTCCCTGACTCCCTGCATTGTCACATTTGCTTCATATACCCTATTAGTACTTACTAAGACCAGTTGGTGATTTATGGACATTTAAATTATTTTAGTTTTTTCCTACTGTTTTAAAATACTGTATACTATCTGATGAACTTTTAAAAAACTGACTTAGATTAATGAAGTGTACTATTGTTTATTAATGCCTATAGTTTTATCTTAAAAAGTGAATTAAATAGTATAATTAATAGAGATATACATATTTGTAGAGAGAGTATATTAATAACTGGGGTAAGCTCAGTATTTGGTACTGTTTTCAGTAATGTTAATATTTTTAGGGGATTCCTTTTGGTTATGTTGTGTTTATATTTCTCTTCTGAAAAGATTACATCAAAGGAATTCTTGAGTTGTATTGCCTTCAGGATAAAATTGGCTATCATTTAGAACTTTGAAGCCCCAAACTGGGCCTTCATTTGCCTCTCTATTCTATGAGGTTATATATTTTCTGTTATGTTTTCATTTATCCTTACATTAGCCCTATAAATTCATTATTAGTACTTTCATGTTATAAACTTAGTATTCTGTGTTATTTTTTCTTTTTCTGTCTTCCAGAATTTTCCTCAGATATTAGTTCAGATGTTGGCTTGAATTTAATCTCTAGGTGATACATCTGTAATTTTATCTGTAAAGAATCTAGATAGATAAAGGAGATGAAATCAATTTTTATATTAGTCATAAAATAAAAAAGAATAAAGGGCAGTTTTGTTGCTTAATTGCTATCTATTGAGAACATATGTGGCTACCTGAGGGTAGAGAAGACCTTCTTATCTTTTGTCTTCTGATATCTTGTAACTCTCCTGTCTTGGTTGGGGACCTGAGGGACTATCACTCTCATTGTCCCTCATCGTTTTCTTCAGAAGAATCTCTTTGTTACACACTAGTTCACATTTGAAACAACTCACTGCTTATAATAAAACATGAACAAGATGTGAACTCTTGCTTCCCTTTCTACCTACCATCCTTGTGTAGGTTTAGCTAATTTTTGTAAATGGTGTACAATCACCCAGCTGCTCCAGGTTTTGGATAGCTTTATGCACTCCACACAAGGTCTGTCAACACCTGGTTTGAAATGAAGCCCAGGCATGAGTCTTTTCTGCACTTCACCTCCAGTACCCATGTCCGTTTCACTCCCATCTGATGCTGAGATTATTGAGAGAAGCTTCTGGCAGTCTTGCTTTCACTATTATCCTCCCATAGTACCTCAGTTGATTCGTGCCCTGCCTATCACTCTGAACTCATTTTTTTTTTTAAACCATTTCCCTCTGAATTAGCTTCCCATCACTGCTCTAACAAATGACCACAAACTTAGTGGTCACAACCAACACAGAGTTGTTTTAGGGATCAGGCTTCAAATTACCACAACCTTGCATGGGCTGAAACTAAAGCTGGCTTATTAAGTCAACTTTTTATAGCCTCTGATGTGATTTTGCTTGTTGTTCCTTCTACCCAGGATATGGCCTCTTAACATTAGGAGTCTGTTCAAAAGCCATTTCCTCAAAAAGATCTCTGTCTCCATATTTTAAAAATCTTTCCTTCTTCTCATCTGTTTTTGATTTTTATCCTTTTCTTTGCAGCCCATACAGCTCTTATGCTATTTTATTTGTTGACTGTCTAGTTGGCTGTGCCATCATAAGTCAGGGTCTCATCTTGTTTAGTGATGCATTCCTTGGATTAACTGTATTGACAAGAACTCAGTCATTTGTTGATAAACATTGTATTATTCCAATTACACTAATGAGTAAACTGAGACTCACAGCTGTTATGTTTAAGATCACAGAGCTATAAGTGGTAGACTGAGATTTCATCTCAGATATGTCTAACTTTAGAACCTACAGTTTTTATTATTACCTCTTTTTTCTAATGAAAATAACTTTAACCATGACTCCATGATCTTTACTAATGTGCATATACATAGCCACAAGAAAAAAAGAAACAAATGTAGAAAGACCTTATTTGCAATTTTTTTTTTCCCAAGGAATCCTGGAGAGGAATACACTTAAAAATGCTATTTAAATTTTTTTTCCCTTGATATTGTACCCTTTTGGAATCCACTCCATGATCACATGGGAATTCAAGAACAGGGAATAAGTCCTTGAATATGTTATACAATATGGGCCTTAAAATGCTCGTTATCTATCTTCCTAAAAATGATTCTGGAATGTTAAATGTAATCATTTTGGGGGTAGTTTTAGAGAAAAATCCATAAAAATCTCTAGATTTTAATTCAATTTGAAATACTTATAATATATATACAATGCTTTTTTAATATATGCAATGCTTTTTGCTTATCATTTCTTTAAAAATAAATATTGAAACCTTACCAAATGAGTGATTATAATCAATATATAAAAAATTACTATAATATTTATTTTTTAAAATAAAATGGATTTTCTTCTGGAGTGGCATGTCCTTTGTAATTTTTTTTGGCACAATTTATTTTTATCAAACTGATTGTCAACCAGCCAAATTTTTGAATCACTGCATTCATGTGAAATAGTTCTTTGGATATGTGAAAAAAACCAAGAATTTCATTATGTTGACTATGTTTTGAAACACAACTGTTTTCCTTATTTTGGAGACTTGATTTTACTAAACAGATAACCTAGTGAACTTGCCTTAAGCTTTAAAAAGTCCCTTCCAACTGTATTCAGAGTTATTGAGTGTAAACATAATGAAGTTTAGCATGTTTAGATCAATCCTAAATGCTCATTCAATATGGTAAGAAAAAAAGCACACAATGAGTCTAAAGGACGGGAGTACATTTGTTCCCTGTGTTGTTCAGAAACAAGCCAAATGGAATGAAAGCATTCTGGACCACTTTTTTCTTCCAATAATTAAAAATGCTACTAAATTTATAACTGTGTTTAGTTTCTTAGTTGTGTCTGACTCTTTAGGACCCCAGGGACTGCAGACCACCAGTCCCCTCTGTCCATGGGGACTCTTCAGGCAAGAATATGTTGCCATGCTCTTTTTCAGGGGACCTTCTCAACCCAGGGATAGAACCCAGGTCTCCCACATTGCAGGTGGATTCTTTAACTACTGAGCCAGCAGGGAAGCCCAAGAATACTGGAGTGGGTAGCCTATACCTTTTCCAGGGGATATTCCAGACCGGGGAAGATCTAGGGTCTCCTGTATTGCAGGCAGATTCTTTATCAGCTGAGCTACTAGGGAAGCCAAAATCAAAGAATGGCATGTCATTGACTTTGGCAGTATGGACATAAATACATTAAATTAACTAAAATCTTTTATTTTTGCATAGTTTAGCCTCTGTTCTTAATTCATTGACTACACTGGCATTTCATACATCTGACAGCTTAAGATATTTTCTTTGAGACACAAAGACAGCAACAAAATCCTATCCTCTTATCTGGTGTAAAGTTTTAAACAGATTTTAGACCTTTACTTGGGATATTTCTGGACTATGCTCCTTTTTTCACCTTGATCACATTGTTGAACTGGAAAACTGAATATAACAATGCTATAACCATTTGGACTTACTAATTTGAATGTTTAATTACATACATATCATTTCAAGTGAATGAATGCAGGATTAAACATATTTCCCAAGGTATCTTTGTAAGTCAATAACAATAAATTTATAAATTTTGTTGAAAATGTTTTAGTATATTAAAGCAATACTGAAGAACCAAGTTCAAGTGGTTAAATAGATTTAACAGATTTAAAAGAGATTTTATTTTTGTCTTAATGACTAAAACTCTTGTTATAAAAATGGTCTAAATTGAATTAATTTTGACTATTTAGTAAATTTATATGAATGGAATTTTGGGATATGAAACAACTGGGACCTTGTAAAAAAAAGCTGTTCAGGCTTCATTCATCTTGGGAGTATACACAGTACATTCTTAAGAATAATACTTTAGGAATGTTACCTCTTATAAATTTAGGTTGACTGAATGAACAGATTAGATGACATGTATATGTAGAAAAGGAAGTCAGAAAATCTGACATTTTTGAAAACTGATATAGTGTCAGAGAATCAGTTTTGGTCATTAAAGCAAGCCTTTTAATGCTCTGAAACTAAAATTTACCACGAACATGGTAGGAAATTTTATGAGCATTGTCTTAAATTATTTCAAATATTTAACATTAAAGCCAGTTGCTGAAATGAACCAAAACATGCTTTGAGAACACGTTGATGTTTTAGCATACCTCAGTAACCAGGCTGTGTTCATGAAAGATCAATACATTATAATTTGCAATTAAAATTTTATTAAGTTATCTTGCATCTGGTCCCATCACTTCATGGAAAATAGATGGGGAAACAATGGAAACAGTGATAGATTTTATTTTGGGGGGGCTTCAAAATCACCATAGATGGTGACTGAAGCCATGAAATTAAAAGACAATTGCTCTTTGGAAGAAACACTATGACCAACCTCAACAGCATATTAAAAAGCAGAGACATTACTTTGCCAGTAAAGATCTGTCTAGTGAAAGCTAAGGTTTTTCCAGTAGTTGTGTATGGAGGTGAGAGGTGGAGTACGCAGAAAGCTGAGCACTGAAAAATTGATGCTTTTGAACTGTGGTGTTGGCGACTCTTGAGAGTCCCTTGGACTGCAAGGAGATCCAATCAGTCCATTCTAAAGGAAAACAGTTCTGAATATTCATTGGAAGGACTGATGCTGAAGCTGAAACTCCAACACTTTGGCCACCTGATTCAAAGAACTGACTCATTGTAAAAGATCCTAATGCTGGGAAAGATTATAGGCAGGAGGAGAAGGGGATGACAAAGGATGAGATGTTTGGATGGCATCACCAACTCAATGGACATGAGTTTGAGTAAGCTCAGGGAGTTGGTGATGGACAGGGAAGCCTGGCGTGCTGCAGTCCATGGGGTCTCAAAGAGTCTGACACGACTGTGCCACTGAACTGAACTGACTGAAGTTACCTTGTGGAAATTAATTATTTAAAAAATATATATTTGGTTAACTAATATAAGGAAGCAATTTATTAAATTAATATTTTCATTCTATATTATAAAATCTCTCCTTTAAGGTATTTAAATTATGTTTTTGCCTATACAGTCATGATTTACTTATTATAATCTGTGTAAAACTAATGAGATATTTTAAAGAAATTTTTTATACATAATACTTTATACTTTCTGTAAAATATGTGCATATGCATATTTACTGCTTCTTCATTTTTAGTGGGGTATGACTCAATATGCTGCCTTTATCAGATATATGAAAACCACTCCTGTACTCTTGCCTGGAAAATCCCGTGGACGGAAGAGCCTGGTAGGCTGCAGTCTATAGGGTCGCTCAGACTTGGACACGACTGAGCGACTTCACTTTCACTTTTCACTTTCCTGCATTAGAGAAGGAAATGGCAGCCCACTCCAGAGTTCTTGCCTGGAGAATCCCAGGGATGGGGGAGCCTTGTGGGCTGCCATCTCAGGGGTCGCACAGAGTCGGACATGACTGAAGCGACTTAGCGGCAGTAGCAGCAGCAGTGATCATCAAAATGACTTAATTTCTATACTTTATTATTTAAGGAAAACTAAAAACATATATATTTCACGTATAATCACTTTTTTTCTGCTTAACATAGAAATGGTAAAGAATCTGGCTGATAATGCAGAAGATGTGGGTTCAATCCCTGGGTCAGGAAGATCCCCTAGGGTAGGGAAATGGCAACGCACTTCAGTATTCTTGCCTGGTAAATTCATGGGCAGAGAAGCCTTGCAAGTTACAGTCCATGGGGTCGCAAAGAATCAGACAAAACTGAGCACTCATGCACACAGCACATATAAAAATAATCTCAAATTCCTTAATGTGTGTAATTTTTAGTACTGTTAAATTTACCATCTAGTGGAGAATCTGAGATAGAAATCAGGTCTATTTCTCAACAATATTACATATTTTTCATATTTTATATTTGCTTTACTAAATGTACAGATAGTCATGTATTATAATCTCTAATAACATAAGCTATTTGGAATTCATGTTGAAATTTCACAATATAGTTCTATACACAAATATGTTAGCAATATCTATGTGGTATGTCTTTGGTAGCACATATTATAGGGCACTGGAATGCAAAAGTAGGAAGTCAAGAAACACCTGGAGTAACAGGCAAATTTGGCCTTGGAATACGGAATGAAGCAGGGCAAAGACTAATAGAGTTTTGCCAAGAAAATGCACTGGTCATAACAAACACCCTCTTCCAACAACACAAGAGAAGACTCTATACATGGACATCACCAGATGGTCAACACTGAAATCAGACTGATTATATTCTTTGCAGCCAAAGATGGAGAAGCTCTATACAGTCAGCAAAAACAAGAGCAGGAGCTGACTGTGGCTCAGACCACGAAATCCTTATTGCCAAATTCAAACTTAAATTGAAGAAAGTAGGGAAAACCATTAGACCATTCAGGTATGACGTAAATCAAATCCCTTATGATTATACAGTGGAAGTGAGAAATAGATTTAAGGGCCTAGATCTGATAGATAGAGTGCCTGATGAACTATGGACTGAGGTTCATGACACTGTACAGGAGACAGGGATCAAGACCATTCCCATAGAAAAGAAATGCAAAAAAGCAAAATGGCTGTCTGGGGAGGCCTTACAAATAGCTGTGAAAAGAAGAGAAGCAAAAAGCAAAGGATAAAAGGAAAGATATAAACATCTGAATGCAGAGTTCTAAAGAATAGCAAGAAGAGATAAGAAAGCCTTCTTCAGCAATCAGTGCAAAGAAATAGAGGAAAACAACAGAGTGGGAAAGACTAGAGATCTCTTCAAGAAAATCAGAGATACCAAAGGAACATTTCATGCAAAGATGAACTCGATAAAGGACAGAAATGGTATCGACCTATTTCCAGTTTTTTACCACTGCTGGGCATTCACACTGAGGAAACCAGAAGGGAAAGAGACACATGTACCCCAGTGTTCATCGCAGCACTGTTTATAATAGCCAGGACATGGAAGCAACCTAGATGTCCATCAGCAGATGAATGGATAAGAAAGCTGTGGTACATATACACAATGGAGTATTACTCAGCCATTAAAAAGAATACATTTGAATTAGTTCTAATGAGGTGGATGAAACTGGAGCCTATTATACAGAGTGAAGTAAGCCAGAAGGAAAAACACCAATACAGTATACTAACGCATGTATATGGAATTTAGAAAGAGGGTAACAATAACCCTGTGTACAAGACAGCAAAAGAGACACTGATGTATAGAACAGTCTTATGGACTCTGAGGGAGAGGGAGAGGGTGGGAAGATTTGGGAGAATGGCATTGAAACACGTAAAATATCATGTATGAAATGAGATGCCAGTCCAGGTTTGATGCATGATACTGAATGCTTGGGGCTAGTGCACTGGGACAACCCAGAGGGATGGTATGGGGAGGGAGGAGGGAGGAGGGTTCAGGATGGGGAACACATGTATACCTGTGGTGGATTCATTTTGATATTTGGCAAAACTAATACAATTATGTAAAGTTTAAAAATAAAATAAAATTTAAAAAAAATAAAGAAAATGCAAACAAACAAACAAAAAAAAAAGAAATGGTATGGACCTAACAGAAGCAGAAGATATTAAGAAGAGATGGCAAGAGTTCACAGAAGAACTATACAAAAGAGATCTTCACAACCCAGATAATCACGATGGTGTGATCACTGACCTAGAGCCAGACATCCTGGAATGTGAAGTCAAGTGGGCCTTAGAAAGCATCGCTACAAACAAAGCTAGTGGAGGTGATGGAATTCCAGTTGAGCTATTTCAAATCCTGAAAGATGATGCTGTGAAAGTGCTGCACTCAATATGCCAGCAAATTTGGAAAACTCAGCAGTGGCCACAGGACTGGAAAAGGTCAGTTTTCATTCCAATTCCAAAGAAAGGCAATGCCAAAGAATGCTCAAACTACCGCACAATTGCACTCATCTCACACGCTAGTAAAGTAATGCTCAAAATTCTCCAAGGCAGGCTTCAGCAATATGTGAACCGTGAACTTCCTGATGTTCAAGCTGGTTTTAGAAAAGGCAGAGGAACCAAAGATCAAATTGCCAACATCCGCTGGATCATGGAAAAAGCAAGAGAGTTCCAGAAAAACATCTATTTCTGCTTTATTGACTATACCAAAGCCTTTGACTGTGTGGATCACAATAAACTGTGGAAAATTCTGAAAGAGATGGGAATACCAGACCGCCTGATCTGCCTCTTGAGAAACCTATATGCAGATCAGGAAGCAACAATTAGAACTGGACATGGAACAACAGACTGGTTCCAAATAGGAAAAGGAGTTGGTCAAGGCTGTATATTGTCACCCTGTTTATGTAACTTGTATGCAGAGTACATCATGAGAAACGCTGGACTGGAAGAAACACAAGCTGGAATCAAGATTGCCGGGAGAAATATCAATAACCTCATATATGCAGATGATACCACCCTTATGGCAGAAAGTGAAGAGGAACTCAAAAGCCTCTTGATGAAAGTGAAAGTGGAGAGCAAAAAAGTTGGCTTAAAGCTCAACATTCAGAAAATGAAGATCATGACATCTGGTCCCACCACTTCATGGGAAATAGATGGGGAAACAGTGGAAACAGTGTCAGACTTTATTTTTCTAGGCTCCAAAATCACTACAGATGGTGACTGCAGCCATGAAATTAAAAGGCGCTTACTCCTTGGAAGGAAAGTTATGACCAACCTAGATAGCATACTCAAAAGCAGAGACATTACTTTGCCAACAAAGGTTCGTCTAGTCAAGGCTATGGTTTTTCCAGTAGTCATGTATGGATGTGAGAGTTGGACTGTGAAGAAGGCTGAGCACCAAAAGAATTGATGCTTTTGAACTGTGGTGTTGGAGAAGACTCTTGAGAGTCCCTTGGACTGCAAGGAGATCCAACCAGTCCATTCTGGAGATCAGCCCTGGGATTTCTTTGGAAGGAATGATGCTAAAGCTGAAACTCCAGTACTTTGGCCACCTCATGCGAAGAGTTGACTCATTGGAAAAGACTCTGATGCTGGGAGGGATTGGGGGCAGGAGGAGAAGGGGATGACAGAGGATGAGATGGCTGGATGTCATCACTGACTCGATGGACGTGAGTCTCAGTGAACTCCAAGAGTTGGTGATGGACAGGGAGGCCTGGCGTGCTGCGATTCATGGGGTTGCAAAGAGTCGGACACGACTGAGCAATTGATCTGATCTGATCTGATTCATTCAGAATTAAGGAATTCACTTGTCTTTAATACATATCCTTTTTAGAGCAATAATGAAAACAAATTGTGAGTATTAAGCAATTTAAAAAATCTAGAGTACTGTATAATACTATAATCCAGACTAATCTCAGAAGCTTGTCAAGAAGTTGAAAGTAGGATATGCCTGTTGGGATGCAGGTTCTAAATCTTTGAGTATTGGTAATCCATGAACCTGTGCATTTTAACTTCTAACTATTAATAATTTAGTCAGAGATGCCCATTCTCTAACAATCATGGATAAATGTGATTATTAAGCATGCTAAATACTCAAGACCATCATGCCAAGATAAGACTAAATCCATGAAATTAGTAAATCTTATAAATAAGTATGTGTGTGTAAGTAGAAAATCTTAATGCTTAGGGGGGGGTGGTTTGTGTGTGTGTGTTTAGCCAACTTCTTTATATAGTTAGTATCTGAAGGGCAATATGGTAAGCAAAATAAGCCAGAAAAAGGAAGACAAATACTATGTGGTATTATCATTTACATGTGGAATCTAAAAAAAAAAAAAGGCCAATTTCATGTAAACAGATTCCCCCACTTGTTAGCTCTTCCTCTTTAGGGCTTTGCTTCACACAGATATTTTTCAAAGAATTTAAAAGTACCAAATGGAATAAACACCTAGTGAATTATAAAGCATGAATACATTGTAAAAAAAAAAAAAAAAACAGAAAAGTAGAAACAGAATAAAATAGTGGCAATGCGGAAGACCTGGGTTCGATCCCTGGGTTGGGAAGATCCCCTGGAGAAGGAAAAGGCTACCCACTCCAGTATTCTGGCCTGGAGAATTCCATGGACTGTATAGTCCATGGGTAGCAAAGAGTCGGACACGACTGAGTGAATATCACTTCACTTCACTCCACTTCACTCCACTTCACTCAAGGGCTAGAGAGAGGGAAAACAGGGTGATATAAGTCAAAGGGTACAAATTTTAGCTGTAAGAAGTGTAAATTCTGAGGATCTAATGTGACTCTAGTTAATAAAACAGTCCTGTAAAGCTGAAAATCGCTGAAAGTAGATCTTACCACACACAAACAAATTACCTATGTCTACTACATGAGTTGACCGGTGTGTAATTATCTTGATCTTGGTAATCATATTACACTGTGTATATCAAATCATCACACTGTACTCCTTAAACATATACAGTTATACTTGTCAATTATTCCTCAATAAAGTTTAAAAAAGAAGAATGAGAAAATAAGGGACTATTGAGTTGAACCACACTGCTTTATAATGACATCTTAAAATATTGATATAGGTTGAAGCACAAAATTCAATAATAAAGGAAATAACTTTCAACATTTTGTAAAATCAGAGTTCATACAATTGCAATTTTACAAGTAGTCAGTTGACATAAAATCTTAGACAAATCAATAAGAAATCTACAAAAACAAATGTGCAGGAGAAAACAAAAACAACAACAACAAAAACTCTCTCTCCCAAATTAACATGTTTCCTAGCTAAGTCTTCCAACATGTTCCTAATTATTTCCAGTTTTGGTATTAAGGCACATTGGGAATTGAATACACCACAACAGTCCTCACATAAGGATAACAATTTCATACAGAAACAATTAACAGATGTTTTATTTTTAAGTTGGGGATTCTGGTCACAGAGTTTGTAGAACTGCTATGAAATTAGGATGACTTAATAAAAATACCCCTGTATCATTTACCACTCTAAATTTATTTCTTTCGGAAAATAAATGTTCTGGCTTAGTCTTTTAAGGATGCATTTAAAATATTGCCTTTTTATATGAAAATTGACTAAGTACTTGGTAGAAGATATGTTGTGCTACTGCTACTGAAGTATGACTCTTATGAGTGTGGCTTATAGAAAGTCTCAGAATGATATAAAATGGTCCATTTAGCTTATGTTTATATAAACCCCATTACTCTGTAAAGTTCAAAAAGAAATAGCTGCTATATTTCTGTGATTCAGACTTCTTCTTGTTGCCTATTTCTTTCTGATAATATGAAGTCTCTTCAGTTTTTTTTTTTTTTCCCCTAATCCAGAGGTCTAAGAGAGATCTGAATGGGAAAACATGATTGTACTTATTAACCTAGTGAAAAATATTGCTTTCAGCTTAACATAAGAATGGGCATGAAAATTTTCACCTTTAACTTATAGTTGCACAACAGAGAAATCAAGATCACTAGAAATATAAAAGGCTTGCAAAATAGAAATAAATAAAAACATATCATTCAAATTGAACTTACATTATAATCAAAATGTGATTTTGATACTTTATGAATACATTAGTTATATCAAAGGAGGAATCCTTCTGATAATCAATGAGTTGAACAGAGGCTGGAAAGCTATGAATATCAATAAAAAAATTCTACAAAAAGTAAAACAAATAATAAATTAAATATGTTAAAGATAGATTAAAAGAGACAATTTAAGGGCTGCAAACAAATTCCAACAACACAAGAAAGACTCTATACATATACATCACCAGATGGCCAACACTATAATCAGACTGATTATATTTTTGCACCCAAAGATGGAGAAGCTCTATACAAGCAGAAAAACAAGAATGAGAGCTGACTATGGCTCAGATCATGAACTCCTTATTGCTAAATTCAGACTTAAATTGAAGAAAGTAGGGAAAACCACTAGATCATTCAGGTATGACCTGAGTGAAATCACTTCCACTTACAGTGGAAGTGAGAAATAGATTTAAGGGACTAGATCTGATAGACAGAGTGCTTGATGAACTATGGACAGAGGTTCATGACATTGTACAGGAGACAGGTATCAAGACCATCCCCAAGAAAAAGAAATACAAAAAGTCAAAACAGCTGTCTGAAGAGCCCTTGCAAATAGCTGTGAAAAGAAGAGAAGCTAAAGGCAAAGGGGAAAAGGAAAAATATACCCATTTGAATGCGGAGTTCCAAAGAAGAGCAGTGCAAAGAAAACGAGGAAAACAATAGAATGGGAAATCTTAGAGATCTCTTGAAGAAAATTAGAGATTTTCTCAGAGGTTCTTTGAGATTGTCTTAGAGGTTCCCCTTTTTCAACCAAGGGAACATTTCATGCAAAGATGGGCTCAATAAAGGACAGAAATGGTATGGACCTAACAGAAGCAGAAGATATTAAGAAGAGGTGGCAAGAATACACAGAAGAACTGTACAAAAAAGATCTTCATGATCCAGATAAACACGATGGTGTGATCACTCACCTAGAGCCAGATATCCTGGAATGTGAAGACAAGTGGGCCTTAGGAAACATCACTATGGAGAAAGCTAATGGAGATGATGGAATTCCAGTTGAGATATTTCAAATCCTAAAAGACGATGCTATGAAAGTGCTGGACTCAATATGCCAGCAAATATGGAAAATTCAGCAGTGGCCACAGGACTGGAAAAGGTCAGTTTTCATTTCAATCCCAAAGAAAGGCAATGCCAAAGAATGCTTAAACTAATGCACAACTACACTCATCTCACATACTAGTAAAGTAATGCTCAAAATTCTCCAAGCCAGGCTTCAGCATTACATGAATCATGAACTTCTAGATGTTCAAGCTGGTTTTAGAAAAGGCAGAGGAACCAAAGACCAAAATGCCAACATCCTCTGCATCATGACCCAGAGGGATGGTATGGGGAGGGATGGTATGATCCCTCTGGGTCATGATGCAGAGGCTGTTGTGCTCAGGATTGGGAACACGTGTACACCCATGGCGGATTCATGTTGATGTATGCAAAACCAATACAATATTGTAAAGTAATTAGCCTCTAATTAAAATAAATAAATTAAATTTAAAAAATAAAGAAAAAGCAAGAGAGTTCCAGAAAAACATTTATTTCTGCTTTATTGACTATGCCAAAGCCTTTCACTGTGTGGATCACAAGAAACTGTGGAAAATTCATAAAAAGATGGGAATACCAGACCATCTGACCTGCTTCTTGAGAAATCTGTATGCAGGTCGGGAAGCAACAGTTAGAACTGGACATGAAACAACAGACTGGTTCCAAATAGGGAAAGAGGTACGTGAAGGCTGTATATTGTCACCCTGCTTACTTAACATATATGCAGAGTTGAGAAACACTGGGCTGGATAAAGCACAAGCTGGAATCAAGATTGCCAGGAGAAATATAAATAACCTCAGATATGCAGATGACACCACCCTTATGGCAGAAAGTGAAGAAGAACTAAAGAGCTCTTGATGAAAGTGAAAGAGGAGAGTGAAAAAGTTGGCTTAAAGCTCAACATTCAGAAAACTAAGATCATGGCATCTGGTTCCATCACTTCATGGGACATAGATGGGAAACAGTGACAGACTCTATTTTTTTGGGCTCCAAAATCACTGTAGATGGTGATTGCAGCCATGAAATTAAAAGACGCTTACTCCTTGGAAGGAAAGTTATGACCAACCTAGATAGCATATTCAAAAGCAGAGACATTACTTTGCCAGCAAAGGTCCATTTAGTCAAGGCTATGGTTTTTCCAGTGGTCATGTATAGATGTGAAAGTTGGACTATAACAAAAGCTGAGCACCAAAGAATTGATGGTTTTGAACTGTGGTGCTGAAGAAGACTCTTGAGAGTCCCTTGGACTGTAAGGAGATTCAGCCAGTCCATCCTAAAAGAAATCAGTCTTGCATGTTCATTGGGAGGACTGATGTTGAAGCTGAAACTTCAATCCTTTGGCAACCTAGTGTGAAGTTCTGACTCATTTGAAAAGACCCTGATGCTGGGAAAGATTGAAAGCAGTAGGAGCCCAGGATGACAGTGGATGAGATGGTTGGATGGTTCACCAACTCAGTGGACATGAAATTGGGTAAACTCCATGAGTCGGTGATGTACAGGGAGGCCGGGCATGTTGTGGTTTATGGGGTCACAAAGAGTCAGACACGACAGAGCAACTAAACTGAACTGAACTGAACTGAAACAAATTTGATTAATGAGTAGTCTCCTTTGAGAGAATTGCAAAATGGTATGGATACCAGGAAGTTTTTATAGGATAAGAATAAAGAAAAAGGAAAATAAAAATAGAAAATATCTGATTCAATGGGGCCACATAGTCAATCTGGTTTGGATTAAAAAGCCCAGAGTTGCCTGGTGTTTGGGAGATCTTTGAATAGATAGACCACATTTCCTGTAAGACAAGGGAAGCATTTACAGGAACAAAAAGGTTATCTAGGTTTCCTTGGCTTACCTAGTACCCTAGGTACAGCACATAATGTGGATGATGTTTTTGGTTTCATTTTTATGACTACATTTATTGTCATTGGGAAAGCCAATAATAATTTTAACTTAAATGTTTACAAAATACCTCTTGGATTAAGATGAAATTTACCATTTCCTGATTATTCACAATATTCTTACTTATCCTAAAAATTGTTTAGTCACTAAGTCATGTCTGACTCTTTTGTGACCCAGTGGAATGTATCCACCAGACTCTTATGTCCAAGAATACTGGAGTGGGTTGCCATTTTCTTCTCCAAATACAAAAAAAAAATTACTTACTTTGAATTATTATAAATGGAGATTAACATATAACCATTATTTTTTGTTTATTTAAAAGAACCATAGCTCTCTTTTCTATTGAAACTTGTGTTTGCTCTTTCCAATGACTTAGAATGAAAAGACATTGCAAAGCAAATTTTTCAAAGATCCATCAATTATTTGCTCTAACATATTTCTGGGGATTTAGTGAAAATCTAACCAGAAGTGTTGTCCTTCAATCAAATAGGTTCCAATAATAAAGAAATCTCCATATTTACTTTTATAGTAAAAGTCATTAACCTTAAAACCATTTTGAACTACAGATTGGGTACATATTTAGATTCAGAGCTTTCCCCCTCCAGTCCCTTCAACATTATTTAACAAAGAAAGAGTCAAGCTTTAAAACATCTTCTGAAAGTTTGTTTTTTCTCCTCATCAACTGCTTTCAGAGGAAGCAAATGGAAAGATTTATGAATGGGAAAGAAAGAAAGAAAAGAAAGGAAGGAAGAAAGAAAGAAAGGAAGGAAGGATGGAAGGAAGAAAGAAGAAAAGGAAAAAATATTGGCAGCAAGAGGTTCAGGTAGTAGCCTCTTGTATTTATTTAAAATATGGTTGCCACAGCCAAACACTTTATCTTTCTTATGCTCAGTTGGAGGAAGTGATGAGCTGGAACACATCTGTTGGTTTTGGCTGCCCTAACGAACCCCTTCTTTGTAGGGTGCTTTGTTGTAATCACAGATATTGACATCCATTTTAAGCTTTATTTTAAATGCTTTGGCTTTGCATCTGGAATAAGTCATCACATTTTCTTGATAGGGAATACTGATTCTTGTGCTTTCTGCTTATGGTTCTGGCTTTGTATTTGCAACATGGAAGAAAAGTACTATGAATTATTAATTAGACCATTGATTTGATATATTCTTTATTTATTTTTTACTTGAAGTATACTTGATTTAGAATGTTGTGCTTCACATATATAGCATAGTGATATATGTATATATGTATATAGGGATATACATCAGTTCAGTTCAGTTCAGTAGCTCAGTCGTGTCCAACTCTGCCACCCCATGAATCTCAGCATGCCAGGCCTCCCTATCCATCACCAACTCCCGGAGTTCACTGAGACTCACGTCCATCGAGTCAGTGATGCCAGCCAGCCATCTCATCCTCTGTCGTCCCCTTCTCCTCTTGCCCCCAATCCCTCCCAGCACCAGTGTCTTTTCCAATGAGTCACTCTTTGCATGAGGTGGCCAAAGTATTGGAGTTTCAGCTTTACCATCAGTTCTTCCTATGAACACCCAGGACTGATTTCCTGTAGGATGGACTCGTTGGACCTCCTTGCAGTCCATGGGACTCTCAAGAGTCTTCTCCAACACCACAGTTCAAAAGCATCAATTTTTCCGTGCTCATCTTTCTTCACAGTCCAACTCTCACATCCATACATGACCACTGGAAAAACCATAGCCTTGACTATACACGGACCGTTGTTGGCGAAGTAATGTCTCTGCTTTGTAATATGCTATCTAGGTTGGTCAGAACTTTCCTTCCAAGGAGTAAGCATCTTTTAATTTCATGGCTGCAATCACCATCTGCAGTGATTTTGGAGCCCCCCAAAATAGTCTGACACTGTTTCCACTGTTTGCCCATCTATTTCACATGAAGTGATGGGACCACACAAATATATACAGGGATAATATTTTTCAGATTATTTTCTCTTATAGAGTATTACAAAATATTGAATATATTAAGCATAGTTCTATGAGTTCCCTGACTTACACAGTAGGTCCTTAATTTGATATATTCTAAGTTCAGTTTTTTGTTTATTTGGCATATTTTCATAAAAATATGTGTTTTGTTATTTGCCTAGCTAGTGAATCTGTCCATCGCTAGGAAAAGGGGCATAGTCAAATGCCTGAATTTATGAAGACTGTTCCATCTCAGCAGTATACTGAAACCAGTCAATATTTCAAACCTCCTTAATGGAAATCTAGTCTCATATTGAAAGGTTACCAATGCAGAAACAAAATTGAGACTCTGTCCTTTAGAAAATAAAGGTCTGTGTATTTTATATTCAGCATCAGTGATTTATTTGGATATATTTATTTTGGTCCCCAGTTAAACAGTTCTCTAGAATGTTGAAAAAGGATTTTTGGAGTCATTTATTTATTTAATATGGAAAAAATAATAAATGCATAATTTCACTTGTATGAAATTAAGTAATTTCTCTCAAAAATATCAACACTACTACAATATTACAATAATTATTTATTAAAATGAGAAATAAACTAGAAAATGCTAATTAAATGTATTTAATATGCACTTAGGTTCTATTCATTGTGGATTCTTATAAATGGTTCAATGGTTGGATTATGTTCAGCAATATGCATCAAGCAGATAGACAGATGTGAAAGAGACATGGAGACAGATGTGTGAGGGAGAACTATATTTTATACAAATTAAAATTACTAAGCAAAACAGTTCCTTTAGAGTATTTCTTTTCTGCAGACTGTCTTTTCCTAAACCAAATTTAGGAAGAAAGAGGAGGTATATGCAACATTCATCATTTAAGGAGTTAATAAACCTCTAAAATTCTGTGATCTCAACACATTAACAATGCAAATGGTAATTACTATACAGTCAACTGAGTTTATACTCGAATAATAAAATACATGAACACAACAAAACTCACAAAACTAAAGCTTGTTTCACAAAATAATGTATGTTTCTTTACCTACCAAGTTGAAAACATTTATAAAAATACACCAAACATTTTGGATATCTACAGAGAAATTTCACCTCCTACTATCTTCAGGCTGTACAGAAACAGAAAAGAAACATTAATGCTAACTTAAGTTAGATAAAGAAAAGGGAGTCAATACTGTTATTGTGAGTGTGTGTGTGTGTGTGTGTGTGTGTTTGGAAGACAAGATAGAAATTGTGTGCACGTCCCTGACTTGGGTTCTACTCTGGTTATATTATCACTTGATTATAATCCTACTGATCTAGGACCAGTTTAATTTCGATTTGTTGGTTTTGTAGACACCTTTGCCATCTTACCTAGGACCAGAGCCTGACGGCTAAGAGAGTGTGCATTCTATCCTTAGCCATACATTCTCCATTCTGCACACCTAAGAGTTACATGAATTTGGAGTGGTTACAGAATCTTTACATCTTAATTTTCCAGTTTGTGAGAAAGAATTACAATCCCTAATTTATAGACTTGCTTTGGGAACATATAATACATGGAAATCACCTATCATAATGAATAGCAGTATTCAATATATTTTTTCCCAAACTTTGAAATGATATCATGGAAAATAATTGCATTCATCTAAGAATCGTGCTATGGCATAAGGATACAATCTCAATATAATATTTGTTTTTAGTTTAATTAATAGAATCAGGGCATTTGAAGCTGGTTATTTCATTGGGACTCCATTAAGGGATATATGGATATTTGTAAGCAGACATTTTTCTTTTTCTGTGCATCAAATCAGTCTTGTTTCAGGCATGGGTAACTAAAAAGTCTTACACTACTACCTATGCTAAGTATTTATTTTTATGAAAATATAATCCTATAAAATAATAGCACAGACATTTAATAAGTTACATTTAATGAATATCTAAGGAGACTGAAGTTAGAAGTTGTGCATCTTATAATAATCATTGGCTAATAACAGCTCAATAAATTACTGTCAGAGAAAATTATGAATGGAAAAGAAAAATGCTAAAATGGAGTCACACTTGTTTGGCTTAAATGTGGTGATTGTTTACAATTCTAAGTTATTAAGTAAATTCTGAATAGACCTATTTGAAGGGTACTACTTTGATCATTTTGCAGCATATTTTACTAACTAAAAGGTGCCTTATTCCTCCATAATACCCTATGTGTTGACTCTTTAGAAAGTAATAGCTGCCATGTCTATATTTTCCTGTGATCCATGGATAAGCTGAACATTCCTGGTAGTACCTGTATGTTTTACTTCGGTGCTACACTTACACATTAATGTGACTATGTTTTACCAATTAGAATTAGGCTGCTGGTAGCTTGCTTGTCACTTGTTCCCTTCTTCTTACTAGTATTTTAAAAGCCTATATTCTGGTAGTAACAAACCTTTTCTATTTTTTAACTTTGCCTCTGATTTTTATTTAGGACATTGCTTTAAAGAGAATAGGATATTGGGGGGTCTGAATTGCACTGTGCTGTGCTGTGCTTATTTGCTCTGTTGTGTCCAACTCTTTGCCATCCTATGGACTTTAACCCACCAGGGTCCTCTGTGCATGGGATTCTCCAGGCAAGAATACTGCAGTGGGTTGCCATTTCCTTCTCCAGGGGATTTTCCTGACCCACTGATCAAACCCATGTCTCCTACAGTGGCATAGTGCTCTTTACCACTAAGCCACTAGGGAAACCGGATAGGTAAATTATATTTATTTTGATATTTATCTTTTCCTTCCTTCCTTTCCTTCCTTTTCTTCCAAACTTCTTCCTTCCTTAGTTCTCCATTCATTTACACATTCAACAAATATTTACTGAGTATCAACTATGCACCAAGAGTTGTTTGGCTAAAATTTCTTTCTTTTTTTTTTTCACATTCTGGTTAAACAATAGAATAAATCTATATTACTTAATACATGCCTCCTTTGATTATGGTCAAATTAGATACTTTTTTTTTATTGCTTTAGGAATTTCCTTAGGAGTTCTGAAAGTCAGAATGCCTGAGGCAGTCATCTCTGTTCTATTGATACCACATGCGTCAGCCATGGTAGCAATCTTCTCATTTTCCCACAAGTGAAAAAGTTGGTGCTTATAAAAAAAATCAGTCTTCAAAACCATTGCTGACTCTATTCATCAAGCTCCTGGTAGAAAAGGGGAAAGTGAACAGCTCCATGTGTACAATTTATATTTACTGGGTGTGAGAGATTACTTGATTGCCTGTTGATTGCCTATCCTCATTTAGGCTGAAGCAACAGGCAAGTGTGAACATAATTAACTGGGGATTTGGGATAGTATAGGAACAAGCTGACCTCTGTAATGGTTACAATTGGAACTGTAAGTACCACTCTGCCTTTATGGCAGACTATGAGGAGATTTAAGCCAAAGGAAAAATGATGGAAGTGATAAATCTGCTCTTAATTATGTTTGCATATATTATTTTCAATTCTGTCTCTTTTTAAATTGTTAGTGCTCATGGAAATAACAATCCACAGTGAGACATGGTACTCTGTGCTATTCTGTTTTATGGTGTTCCTTTGCTCTCTTTCTTCCTTTCACATATTACTTTAAATCCCCCACCCCCCGTTTCCCCCAGGCTCCATCAGTGCCTTAGGCTGTGAAATCTGAATAGGAAATGAGTTGCTCCTAGACAGATCAGATATATTTTATATGCAAGTAATTTCTTACAGGGTATCATGAGAGTACACTAATCTGAGTGTTTGACATAGTGATTTATCAGTGTTTTTAATATGTCACTTAAATATTAGAGTCCCCTGACCCAACAGGATTTGGTTGGAGTGGTGGCTAAACCTTCTGTTTTCTTTTTCTGTTTTTGTTTGTTTGTTTGTTTTTAAGATGCCTAGTTTAGCACAGCCAATTCTTATAACACTCATTGTATAGTTGTCTTTGGGATTTTTGTCCCCATATTTTATGTTTCATCACATTATACATTTTCATCTCTTTCCTCCAGCTTTTGTCTAATCCTTACAGGATTATGTTTATCCTGAGAGTTCTACTCCTAGAAAATATTGAAAGAAGTGGCTCAATCCATAAGCCATCTTATTAAAACATTCTTTACATTTTATGGTTTTCTCTAAGTAATATTCTCTAAATATTACAAAAATATTTTGGACTATAAACTTTGTAACAAAGAAAAAGAAAGAATGAAAGTGAGAGTCATCTGAATAACATTGGAGTTGACTGCCAGTGAGCAAAAATATTTTGAAACTATTAGTTTGATGAAATATTTTAAGCATAGGAAAAAATTATCAGGGAAGCTGAATGAGAGCATTCCTTAAAATAGCTTTATTAGTTACTCCCCTCATGATTACAAAATCTTTGACAATCACACACCTGGTACACAGGAAGGTGCTTAATTCAGGACCATAGGGGCCTCATTAGCAGATTCTTCAATACAACTCTTTGGGTCCCTGTGTCAATTAGAATTTCTTTGTAAAATAGCAAGAATACATCTTTCCACTGTTTTCCTCTCTGGTGGACAAAAGGCCCAAGAGACTAAAAATTAATAATTGAAATCAGTATTCATAATATCTAGAAATTAACTGCTTTAATGTTTTTGTTTCTTTAATTAACTAAAATAAAATTTTATTTGTACACAGATTTGGGACAAAATTTGTAGTAGACATGACTTCTTTTTAACCCCAAAATGCCTGTTCTAAAATAATGTTCAGTGTAATTACAATCAATTCCCAAAAGGTGCTTTTAGAAGGAGCTTTATTTCATTACCACTGTTAGTTACAATGATAACCAATGATAAGTAGGATGAGATAAAAATATACTTGTATTAACTGAAACAAAATTATATACTTGTTCAGTTTCTTCATCTATAAAAAACTGGCAATATATACCATGTGGTGTTATTGACAATGTCATAGAAAAGGTCTTATTTAGCCTCCATAACAATAATTATTTTTCTTTAACTTGGAGGATTTCACCAAAATAATATTTGCTACTTGAAAATGTTTTTCTCTTTGGCAGTTAGTTATAAGATTCTTCAAATCTCTTTGGTGTCTTTTAGATACAGTGCTGCAAAAAATCATTAAATTATCTTAAGAAGATAGAAATATTTTGTATTAGTGTTAGAGGTTTAATTTACACTTAAGTGCTTATTCTTATCTATATAAGCTGGTATAAATAACCATAGCTACCTCTGAGCAGCTACCTGCTCAGGTACTTTACTTTCATTAAATCTCTTAAAATACTACATATTCTTATCTACTTTTTTTTTTCTGTAAGATAATACTCTCATATTTCTTTAGTTTTTGTTTTGCACTGAAGAATAGTTAATTTATAATGTTGCAGGTGTATAAGTCTTCATTGTTTATCTATTTTATACATTTTTTGTTCAGTTGCTAAGTCATGTCCAACTCTTTGTGATCCCATGGACCTTGGCACACCAGGCTTCTCTGTCCTTCACTATCTCCCAGAGTTTGCTGAGACTTATGTCCATTGAGTCAATGAAGCCATCCAACTATCTGATCCTCTGTCATCTGCTTCTCTTCCTGCCCTCAATCTTTCCCAACATCAGGATCTTTTCCAGTGAGCCAACTCTTCACATCATGTGGCCAAAGGATAGGAGCATGAGCTTTAGAATCAGGTTTTCCAATGAATATTCACGGTTGATTTCCTTTAGGGTTGACTGGTTTGATTTCCTTGCTATCCAAGGGACTCTCAAGAGTCTTCTCCAGCACAAAAGTTCAAAACCATCAATTCTTGGGTGCTCAGCCTTCTTTATGATTCAACTCACAGATCTGTACATGGCTACTGGAGAAACCATAGCACTGACTAGACACACCTTTGTCAGCAAAGTGGTATCTCTGCTATTTAATACACTGTCTAGGTTTGTCATAGCCTTTCCTCCAAGGAACAAGTGTCTTAATTGCCTGGCTACAGTCACCATCTGCAGTAATTCTGGAGCCCAAGAAAACAAAGTCTGTCAATATTTCCATTTTCTTCCCCGTCTATTGTCGTGAAGTGATGGGACCAGATACCATGATCATTGTTTTTTGAAGACTGAGTTTTAAGCCAGCTTTTTCACTCTTCTCTTTCATTTCACCAAGAGGCTCTTTAGTTCCTCTTCATGTATTGCCATTAGGGTAGTGTCATCTGCATATCTGAAGTTATTAATATTTTTCCTGGAAATCTTGATTCCAGCTTGTGCTTCATTCAGCCATAGTGATGTATGTTTGTTCACCCCAAATTCCCAATTTAATCTCCCCTTCCTTTCCACTTTGGTAACCATAAGATTGCTATATATGTCATAGACATTCTGTTTATATTTTATAAATATTTATAAAACTATTTCTGTTTTATAAATAAGTTCATTTAAAACATTTTCTTATCTACTCTTTTAACAGATGAGGAAAATGAGACTCTGAGAAGTTGAATAACTTATCTGTTGTCACATAACTGATAAATGATAAAAGTAAACTTAAATTTTAGTGCTTTTATTTTTTTTGGACTGTGAATTTTCTGACACTTTCATATGGATTATTTTTGACTTACAAATTAAAATGTAAAGACAACAGAAAAAAATTTTTGCCATTTTATGGGCTTATAAAATCAGTATAGTTCAGTTCAGTAGCTCAGTCATGTCCAACACTTTGTGATCCCAAGGACTGCAGCACACCAGACTTCCCTGTCCATCACCAACTCTCAGAGATTGCTCAAACTTATGTACATAAAGTTGGTAATGCCATCCAACCATCTCATCCTCTCTCATCCCTATTTCCTCCTGCCTTCAATCTTTCCCAGCATCAGTGTCTTTTCCAGTGAGTCAGTTCTTGGCATCAGGTGGCCAAAGTATTGGAATTTCAGCTTCAGCACCAGTCCTTCCAGTGAATGTTCAGGATTGATTTCCTTTGGGATGGACTGGTTGGATCTCTTTGCAATTCAAGGGACTCTCAAGAGTCTTCTCCAACACCACAGTTCAAAAGCATCAGTTCTTTGGTGTTCAGCTTTATTTATAGCTGAACTCTCACATCCATACATGACTACTGGAAAAAATATAGTTTGGACATGATGGACCTTTATCAGCAAACTAATGTCTATGCTTTTTAATATGCTGAGTACGTTTGTTATAGCTTTTCTTCAAAGGAGCAAGCATCTTTTTATTTCATGGTTGTAGTCACCTTCTGGAGTGATTTTGGAGCCCAAGAAAATAAAATTTCTCACTGTTTCCAATGTTTCTCCATCTATTTGCCAAGAAGTGATGGGACGAGGTGCTATGATCTTAGATTTCTAAATGTTGTGTTTTAATCCAACTGTTTCACTCTCCTCTTTCACTTTCAATAAGATGCCCTTTAGATCTTCTTCAGTTTCTGCCATAAGGGTATTGTCATATGCATATCTGAGGTTACTGATATTTCTCCCAGTGATCTTGATTCCAGCTTGTGCTTCCTCCAGTCCAGCGTTTCTCATGATGTACTCTGCATATAAGTTAAATAAGCAGGGTGACAATATACAGCCTTGATGTCCTTCTTTCCCTATTTGGAACCAGTCCTTTTTTCCATGTCCAGTTCTAACTGTTGCTTCTTGACCTGCATACAGATTTCTCAGGAGGCAGGTAAGGTGGTCTGGTATTCCCTTCTCTTGAAGAATTTTGCACAGTTTGTTGTAATCCACACAATCAAAGGCTTTGGCGTAGTCAATAAAGCTGAACTGTATGTTTGTCTGGAATTCTCTTGGTTTTTCCATGATCCAGTGGATGTTGCTAATTTGATCTCTGGTTCTTCTGCTTTTTTAAAATTTTCCTTGAACATCTGGAAGTTCACAGTTCACATACTGTTGAAATCTGACTTGGAGAATTTTGAGCATTACTTTGCTAGTGTGTGAGATGAGTATAATTGTGTGGTATATTGAACATTCTTTGGCATTGCCTTTCTTTGGGGTTGGAATGAAAACTGACCTTTTCCAGTCCTGTGGCCACTGGTGAGTTTTCCAGATTTGCTGGCATATTGAGTGCAACACTTTCACAGCATCATCTTTTAGCATTTGAAATAGCTCAACTGGAATTCCATCACCTCCACTAGCTTTGTCCTTAGTGATTCTTCCTAAGGTCCACTTGACCTTGCTTTCCAGGATTTCTGGCTCTAGGTGAGTGATCAGACCATCATGGTTATCTATGTCATGAAGATTTTTTATGCATAGTTCTTCTGTGTATTCTTGCCACCTCTTTTTAATATCTTCTGCTTCTGCTAGGTCTATACCATTTCTGTCCTTAATTGAGCCCATCTTTGCATGAAATATTCCCTTGGTATCTCTAATTTTCTTGAGGAGATCTCTAATCTTTCTCTCTTCTCCTTTGCCTTTAACTTCTCTTCTTTTCTCAGCTATTTGTAAGGCCTCCTCAGACAACCATTTGGCCTTTTTCAGTCTTGATACCTGACTCCTATACAATGTTATGAACTTCCATCCACAGTTCTTCAAGAACTCTGTCTATCAGATCTAATTCTTTGAATCTATTTGTCACTTTCACTGTCTAATCGTAAGGGATTTGATTTAGGTCATACCTGGATGTTCTAATGGCTTTCTGTACTTTCTTCAATTTAAGTCTGAATTTTGTAATAAGGAGCTCCTTATCTGAGCCACAGTCAGCTCCTGGTCTTATTTTTGCTGATTGTATAGAACTTCTCCATCTTTGGCTGCAAAGAATAAAATCAATCTGATTTTGTATTGACCATCTGGTGACGGCCATGTGTAGAGTCTTCTCTTGTGTTGTTGGAAGATGGTATTTTCTATGATCAGTGCGTTCTCCTGGCAAAAGTCTGTTAGCCTTTGCTCTACTTCATTTTGTACTCCAAGGCCAAATTTGCCTGTTACTCCAGGTGTTTCTTGACTTCCTACTTTTGCATTCCAGTCCCCTATAATGAAAAGGACATCTTTTCTAGGTGTTATTTCTGGAGGTCTTCTAGGTCTTCATAGAACCGTTCAGCTTCTTCAGCATTACTGGTCAAGTCATAGACTTGGATTACTGTGATATTAAATGATTTGCCTTGGAAACAAACAGCATTCTGTCATTTTTGAGAATGCATCCAAGTACTGCATTTTGGACTCTTTTGTTGACTGTGAGGGCTACACAATTTCTTCTAAGAGATTCTTGCCCACAGTAAGTAGATATAATATCATCTGAGTTAAATTCACCCATTCTAGTCCATTTTGGTTCACTGATTTCTAAAATATCAATGTTCACTCTTGCCATCTCCTGTTTGACCACCTCCAATTTGCCTTTATTCATAGACCTAATATTCCATTTTCCTATGCAATATTGTTCTTTACAGCTCAGGCTTTACTTCCATCACCAGTCACATCCACAACTGGGCATTGTTTTTTGCTTTTTCTCCATCTCTTCATTCTCTCTGGAGCATTTCTCCACTGTTCTCCAGTAGGATATTGAACACCTATTGACCTGGAGAGTTCATCTTTCAGTGTCATATCTTTTTGCCTGTTCATGCTATTCATGGGGTTCTCAAAGCAAGAATACTGAAGGGTTTTGCCATTCCGTTCTCCAGTGGATCGTGTTTTGTCAGAACTCTCCACCATGATTTGTCTGTCTTGGGTGGCCCTATACAGCCTGGCTAATACTTTCGCTGAGTTAGACAAGCCTTATAAAATATTAATGCCAATAAATTTTGTCTGCATTGTTTTCTGATAGTAAAAAGCATAGCAATGAAGCATAATTCCACAACATATAGTCATTTTTGGTTTGCATTTTCCATTCACATCCTCCTTCATGCCTAGTTTTCTTCCTTTTTGAATTTCATGCTTCTTTTTTTTATTGCAGTATCTTGTATGTCTTCAGTAATATATATAATAATTATTATCAATTATCAATAATTATCATTAATAACATATAATAATTAATAATAATTATTGTTATTACTTTCTATGGTCACTAAGGTTGATGCCAAAGTGTGGGCCCTTCTTATAAAATTTATGAAAACTTCTTTTTATATTGACATGGTGGAATACATTTTCAATGACACTTAATAGATATTCATTAAGCATCTCTCTCTCTTGTTTTTTTTTTTTTTTTTTTGGCAAGAACTTACATAGATACAAGAATTGTACAAGCTAATAAAACATAGTCTGTGCTTTCATGAGCTTGTAAGTACATCCAGAACATAAGTGTAAACAAAGAAATGAACTGAAATTAGAAGTCACTGAACTGGGAAGTATGTACAGGTTGGCTAAATTGTTATAATCACAAGCCTGTGCTAGATACAGACACAAAAAGCTTAATGATAATATTGAACCTTACAGATAGATAACCTTGCTACTATATTTAGTGATTTTCTAGAATTTACTAATTCTTTTTTCTATTTGGCCACAGATTTGTTACTAATTTAAGCATTGTTATTTACTGAAAGTAGTATTTTAAAAAAATTCACAAAGATTTTGTGATATTGATCATTTGTTTGTTTTCTGTTATAGTAAAGTTAAAATTTTTCTATTAACTTTAACATGTTTTCATTGTACTCTGTACTCAGTCATTTTTGTATCTAGTCTGCAGGTACTCTCCCTTAAGAAAAAAAGAAGTGACTTCCTTAAAGTTTTAAGTATCTTTAGTGTGCCTTCTCAAAATTCAATGTGTACATAAATCTCTTGGAGAGCTACATTCAGTAATTCTGGGTTAGGTCCTGAGATTCTACATTTCTTTTTATTTTTTAACTTTATAATATTGTATTGGTTTTGCCATATATCAAAATGAATCCGCCACAGGTATACATGTGTTCCCCATCCTGAACACTGCTTCCTCCTCCCTCCCCATACCATCCCTCTGGGTCGTCCCAGTGCACCAGCCCCAATAAATAAGCTTTCAGATGTCAATGATGCAACTGGCTTAGGGTCTTTAAGAAACAGGACCAAGAATAGTCATGACTAATCTGCATTCACTAAGGCTGATAGTCTATATCAGCTCTGTGGTCAATTAACCTACTAATACTTTATGTGGAAGCAGGAATAGAAATATTTTCAGTAAACTTGAATTTAATCAGGTTGGATATAAAAGAGTTAACAGGCTAGAATCAGAAACTGGATCACATTACATGCTCTCAAATCTGTTAACATTTAGTTAATTCTATTTTTTTTTTAATTTTAGCAATAGAGTAATCTGATGTTAAACTGCTTTATTACTACCAATGATCATGAGTTTGAGCAAGCTCTGGGAGTTGGTGATGGATAGGGCAGCCTGGTGTGCTGCAGTCCATGAGGTCGCAAGAGTCGGACATGACTGAGCAACTGAACTATCTCCCTTAAAAGATCTTTTATAAATGTAAAATTTATACATCTATTTCCTATAAATAGTAAGTTCATTGCCTATATTGGCTTTTATATAGTCTACATCATTTATGGCATATGGATGATATATCATCTCACTACGGAAATGATAATAATCAAATTTCAGCTATTCTGCCTTTCTTCATTATCAGAGAGAAAGAAAATGAAACCCCCATATATAATCCATGTCCTTACATTTGCCAAAACTTGCTTTCCTCAGTAGTGTGGACTCGTGGCATATGATCCTTCTACATATTTGCTTTATTTGAGAGTGAAGTCTAGTTTTTGCTTCAGGTCTGGCCCTTGCAAAATTCTGGATGCAAATTTGGGAGGAAACTACCAAGATGAGGTTGTGGAAACTCGTCTTTTAGTCTGGTACACTGTGGGCAGTGACTCCTAAACTTTCCTGTCTCTTCCCACCACACTCACTGCTCTTCTCCCACATCCAGCCCTCCCAGGGTATATCTAGGAAACAAAACCCAACCAGAATGCTATCTATCTCCTCCTTTTGCATTTTTAGTATAAAAGAGTTCAAAAAGTTAAAAAACACTATTATAATTATGAGTTCTTCTGAACCCAGGTCCTATTTCTTTAACACCACTCTACAATATTTATTTTTATTTAAACAATGAGATAGACAAGAGCATCAAAATTTTCTAATTTTTCAACTTGAAGCTTTTAAAAAGTAGAGTGATTAAGAGGGTGACCCAAATCCATATGAAGCTTTCAAAACATTCACTATTAGATTAATAATAATCACAGGTATTTAGTATTTTTTATACTGTGCATTGTGTAAACCTCTTTCCATACATTTTCTCATTTAAAATTTCTTAAAACACTAGTTATTATTCAATTTCAGAGACAAGAATTAAAGCGTAAGGAGTTAAGTGACTCACACATCTGTTAAAGAACAGAGATGAATATAGAGAGATTTTTGATCCCAGGTCCTATTTTTTAAATATCATTCTACAATATTTATTTATTTTTGATGAAGAAAGGATGATGGGGGAACGATACAACTACATCTTTTTAAATCTATGATGTAAAATAATTACTCATTATAGGAGAAAGATTTTTGAAGATAGTCTAATTTTATAGTTAAAAATACCCTATAAATCTGGGATTCAATTATGAACTGAACTTGAGGTTTGAGTGTGTTAGTGGAGTTTATATGTGCATTAAACAAAGGTCCGTCTAGTCAAGGCTGTGGTTTTTCCTGTGGTCATGTATGGATGTGAGAGTTGGACTGTGAAGAAGGATGAGCGCCAAAAGAATTGATGCTTTTGAACTGTGGTGTTGGAGAAGACTCTTGAGACTCCCCTGGACTGCAAGGAGATCCAACCAGTCTATTCTGAAGGAGATCAGCCCTGGGATTTCTTTGGAAGGAATGATGCTAAAGCTGAAACTCCAGTACTTTGGCCACCTCATGCCAAGAGTTGACTCATTGGAAAAGACTCTGATGCTGGGAGGGATTGGGGGCAGGAGGAGAAGGGGACGACAGAGGATGAGATAGCTGGATGGCATCACTGACTCAATGGACGTGAGTCTGAGTGAACTCCGGGAGTTGGTAATGGACAGGGAGGCCTCGTGTGCTGCGATTCATGGGATCGAAAAGAGTCGGACACGACTGAGTGACTGAACTGAACTGAAAGGAAAAGGAGAATAAAGTGCTTACTCTGATACTTTTTTTCATTTAGTTCGTAGGTATTTGAGGTATTGGAATAGAAAATGGCAACCCACTCCAGTACTCCTGCCAGGGAAATTATATGTACAGAGGAGCCTTGCAGGTTACTGTCCATAGAGTCACAAAGAATTGGACACGACAGAGCACGGTATAGTACAGCATTTGAGGTAAGAAAGGCATCATGAGAGACAGAATGCTGCTGCTGCTGCTGCTAAGTCACGTCAGTCATGTCCGACTCTGTGCGACCCCACAGACGGCAGCCCAACAGGCTCCTCTGTCCCTGGGATTCTCCAGGCAAGAATACTGGAGTGGGTTGCTATTTCCTTCTCCAATGCATGAAAGTGAAAAGTGAAAGTGAAGTCACTCAGTTGTGTCCGACTCTTAGCGACCCCATGGACTGCAGCCTACCAGGCTCCTCTGTCCATGGGATTCTCCAGGCAAGAGTACTAGAGTGGGGTGCCATTGCCTTCTCCGGAGAGACAGAATAATGGGTACAAATTGCTGCCCTGTTTTACTTTTGCAAAATGCATAATTGCTGATAATTATTATGCACATAGTTGTCAATAGTTGAAAATTAAGTGGATTGATTGATGAAGGCTTGAATGAAGACACTATACTAAGCTCTGTGCTCATTTGCACAATAGGATACATTATCTCAATTTTATCCCAACCTTATATCATTATTATCACAAGTTTATATATAGCACTTAAAGAGGTAAGGTGATTTGCTTAAGATTGCATAGAAGGAAATGGCAAACAGCAGAGCCAGACTACAAACCCAGCAAGTCTTCCTAATCCTTGTGCTCAGTTGCTCAGTTGTGTCCAACTCTTTGCGACCCCATGGACTACAGCCCACCAGGCTCCTCAGTCCGTGGAATTCTCCAGGGAAGAATACTAGAGTGGGTTGCCATTTCCATCTCCAGGGGATCCTTCTGATCCAGGGATCAAACTCGGCCTCCTGCATCTCCTGCATTGGCAGGTGGATTCTTTACTGTCTGAGCCTTATGCTGCTGCTGCTGCTGCTAAGTCGCTTCAGTCGTGTCTGACTCTGTGAGACCCCATAGACAGCAGCCCACCAGGCTCCTCTGTCCACAGGATTCTTCAGGCAAGAACATTGGAGTGGGTTGCCATTTCCTTCTCCAATGCATGAAAGTGAGAAGTGAAAGTAAAGTCGCTCGGTCGTGTCTGATTCTTAGCGACCCCATGGACTGCAGCCCACCAGGCTCCTCGGTCCGTGGGATTTTCCAGGCAAAAGTACTGGAGTGGGGTGCCATTGCCTTCTCTGTCTGAGCCTTATACTAGTTAATACATTTTGCTAATGAGTATACGTGGAAGAAACTGTTTGTAGACTAGATGATTAGCTATTTGCTTCCATAACAGCTCTGACAAAGGTAATCCTACATAGCCAAGATTACACAGGGCAAAAGTATTCAACAGATGGTCCTGTTTCAACATAGTAACTAACAATCTGATTTAGCTTGGACATTGACTTGGAAACTTGTATTTTTTTGTAAGAGGTGGCTATACATACTTAAAACATCTTCTAAACTTTGATTTAGTCCACATGAGATCATACTACCTGGGCTACTCTGTATTACCAGAGCTCCAAAATTACTAATCATCTGATAACACTGAACTACCCACAATGCCAGGCCTCAAAAAGGAAAGATTAAATTGAATCATGTTTGGGATATAAAATAATTTTTAACATAAATATTTTTAAGAGGAATGTTTATACATAACACATATCTATGTGTGTGTATTTAGATAGATAAAGGCCTATTTGCACACAGATATATACACAAGATTCTAAAATTTGACAACCCTTCACCCCAGATTTGAACTATTAAAAAATATATTTTGTGTACATAAAAGACACGTTGTCAGCAGATAGAGCCATGTTGGCAGCCCATGGAATAAGTCATGTTTTTCTAGAATTGATTGATGGTTTGCTGAGGAAAAGAACTCAGAGCTTTGGGAAAAAATGTCATAAAACAGAAAATAAATATGAACTACTGTGGTATTTGGCAACCTTTTATCAACTCTGTTAAGCCAAAAGGGCAGTCTGCCAAACCTCACATACAATTGAATTTTATCTAGAGTAGATAAAAATATTGTAGCAAAATAAATAAGGAGAAAAGCATAGTATCATCTTAATCTGAGGAAATATGAGGGAATTGGAATATTGACTATCTTTTATATAAACAAACCCATGAACTGGTTTAGTTTTGTTTTCTTTCATAAGATATACAATAGAGGAGATGTTAGGTTATAGTCCCAGTGGGAAGTTCCTCACTGGGTGACTTTGTGCCTGTTATTTAACAGATCTTGATGTCTGCATTGAGCAATATAAGGTGTTGAAAGTACATCAATATTCATCTCATTCCAGCAATAAAAAGTAAATTCATGTTTTAACTTTACAGAGCAACATAAAACCTTATTTTTACTTATTTTACTTTAAAAGTTGGACTTTTCTTGAAAATCCCTGCAGGTACAGAGTTGTCACCTTGGAATCTCTAAAACAGGGGTCCCCAAACCCCCGCCATGGACCAGTACTTGTCCTGGTCCAAGGCCTGTTAGGAACCAGGCCACACAGCAGGAGATGAGTGGTGGGCTACTCAAGAGAAGCTTCATCTGCCGTTTCGCATTGCTTGAGTTACCCCCTGAACCGTTGCCCCCTCCTCACTTTCGGTCTGTCTTCCAGAAAAAACAGTTGTCTTCCACGACATTGGTCCCAGGTGCCAAAAAGGTTAAAGAACCACTGCTCCAAAAGGTCTTCAAGTCCTAAATTATTGTTTAGACCCATGCTACTGAGTTTCTTGAATAAGTTTGCCGTTAGGTTTAATTACTTTGTTTGCAGTTAGGACATAAGGATATTCTCTATTGACCTGCTATACATATTATAGGATTTCTGTAGTGTGTATACTTTAGGAAACACTGCAAAATTTAATTTTTAAACCTTAGAACTATTCACTTTATGTAAACTGAACAAAATTAATGTTGTATTATGTCATAGAATTTAGAATTTCAGGGTCCTTTGAAACATAAATAAACAAATATACCTTAATTTGTCCAAGGCCATGCTGCTATTGTCCTCTAATTATTAACAATAATTAATATTGTTTCATTCTCAAAGTATTTGAAGTTGAACAATTTGATATTTTCTCATACTGCCTATAGGGAGTATAAGAAATCCCTACCAACCTTCTGAAGTTGAACTTCAGATCTTCAAAACTGTTTTTTTTTTTTTTTTTTCACACTTTTGGGGAAAGTTAAAATGTATCAATTATACTCCCAACTTTCTGGAAAAAGAAAAATAATTTTCATTTAGGAAACATGTATGAGCTATGAATAAGAACTTAGGACTCTTAAAAGAATTCTCATTATGTAACCACAGATTTTTAAAATAGTAATAGAGAGAAAGTGGTTTTCTATTCATTAATAACTGTATTAATATGCTTGTTCATTAATACTGCTTCCCCTTCAATTCTGATGGTAAGAGGTAAAAGACAACTGGAAACTGTCCTGTGATGCTTACAAAACCATTACACCCTTGGGTACCATTTACACTCTTCATCTCCACGCTAACCAATAAATTTTGCAAAAATAATTCAAATTTTATCTTAAAAAGTTAAGCGATTTAGGAGTCATGAAAAATGTCATGAAACTTACCTATTCATTTTGTTTATGCCAAGTACCTGTCTCTTCTGCTTTTGACATGGCATGGTGGCTATGGGACTACATTCTTAGGATTAAATATTTATGAATTTCAAGTAAAGTGAAGAACTGAAGAAGCTCTTAGTCCAGAGCTGAATTATTCTAGTGTGTTTGTCCAAAATACTACAATGTAGTAAACTGTGACATCTTAGGAGGGGAGAGAGATTAAATGCATAACTTTAAGTTAGATAGTAAGGCTCCTAATTGGTAGAGTTAGATTCTCAGACACTGCTCTTGCAACAGGATTTCACTAATATTAACCAGGAAAACAGCTGCCTGTATCAAAATCACATTGTGGTCACTCAGCAGTGTCTGTCAAGCTCAAGGATGAGTTAGTCAAGTAGCCCCTGGCACCCAGTGAATTAGAGACAACTGGTTGCTACATGAGTCTAATCATACAGACCACTTAACAGCATGCCTATCTCAGTTGAAAAGCACCTTCACTTTTTGTGGATTATTGCATAAGCCAGCACAGTAATGCCCCACATGTTTCCAGATACTGTTTAAACTACTTAAATAAGCAGAGAAATGTAGCTGGCAGTTCTTTCTTATGGATCAAGTTATCGGTAACATTATCCACTCATTTTCACACTGAGTACTCTCTAAATCTGTTTTCTATATGCATATGAACTGAATCATTATTATGATGAAATCTGAAACACCCTAGAATAAAGGAGAGGCAAGGGAAAATAAAGTAAGAACCTGCTGACTAGTCCTGAAGACAGTCAAAACAAGGGGCTTGTTTGCATGGACCTGTGGTTTTGTGCTTTCAGAGATGCTGCAGGAGATCTGGTGCTGATGGGAGGCTCTGTAGCAGGTGGGTGGTCTCTCCTGGATGCTCAATGGGCTCAGTTGCTTCAGTCGTGTCCTGACTCTTTGGGACACCCTATGAACTGTAGCCTGTCAGGCTCTTCTGTTCATGGGATTTTCCAGGCAAGAATACTGGAGTGGGTTGCCCTTTCCTTCTTCAGGGTATCTTCCCAATCCAGGGATTGGATTGGATTAATATCTTAATAATGAATAATATTAATTCATATTAATATTGGATTAATATCTTCTGTGTCTCCTGCATTGCAGTCAAATTCTATAATGCTGAGCCATCGGGGACTCATTAATAGAGGTTAAATGTGCAGTGAGGTTCACTGAGGTTTTGTGTCAAGAATGTTATGAAATCACTGCATTTGAAATTAGTGGTAGTCAAAAGTTGGCACCTGTTTCATTTAACTCTTAAATGTTACCTTTTGACCTTTTCATTACTGCACAGGTTTCCTCAGCAGCAATGCATTTTTCAGCTGTGAATTTGATAGCTTTTTATTCTGGCTGTTTATTGCATTGGGAATTACATGTTCATAGAAAGCAAAGAAGAGAAAAACGAATGCTTGTTTTTATGGCATAGGGCTGAAAACAACACACATTAGTCTTGTACCTCTAGGGACAGGATGCTCCCTCTGGAGAGAGTGACATCATAATTAATTACACCATTTGTTTCATGGTATTGAAATTCGATTTTGACTCTAGTGTGTACTCAGAGTTGATCCCATTTGTAAAACCACATGTCCATACCTCGAACTCTAGAAGTGTATCATTAAACTAGTAACATCTTCTGCACTTTATGACTTGACTACTAGATTAAAGATGTATCATTAAACTAGTAACATCTTCTGCACTTTATGACTTGACTACTAAATAAAAGACAACTCAGAGTCCCTCAATACTGGGTTGAATTTGGAAGGAAAGATAATCTCTTTAGTACCATTAGAGTGCTGATGATCCCTGGTGACTTGGTTTAATTAGCAAATCTCTCCTTACTTTGAAATAATTGAAAAATAATTAAATGAAAGGAGAATGGTAAAAAATGGTTATATAAGATGTTTTGTCTAAGTTGTTTTGAGATGCTACAGAAATAAATTATTTTGTAAATCATATATTAATAAGTTTTATCATTTGGATATGATTTTTCAAGTTTAATGACTCCTGTGAAGGGAAAAAGTTAGTTTTAAACTTTACACAACAAGAAATGGACATTCTTTATAACAGATTGTATAACCAATGAAACAGATAGCCATATTTTTTTTCAGTTGAGTGAGGTTCTCCATTGCTTTCAAGAAGTAGAAAGTACACAATATTTTGTTTTAATGACACATATTACATAATTGACCTCATAATATTCCTAAGGCAAATTTTGTGAATAATCTGAAATTTTATTTATTAAGAAGAAAATTATACTATGTTTATTAATAAAAATTTCATTCTTTTGAATATCTTACATTAATATAGCCTACTGTATGCCAGACCCTGTTCATAGTATATTTACATTGCAGGGGAAGTATGGTAAAAAGAACAAACCATTTTGAGAACTGTTGTCTTAACAAAGATTCCTTACTTGACAAAACTTTAGCAGGTTCCTAAACCTTCTCCTGGGCTCCTCTCTGCACTTACTTTAAAAACCCAGTTTTAACAAAATTCATGCTAAGTCAATTTACCCAGAATATCCTCATTCTCCATATCTGATCACCCTGGTATCTGCTCAGGTTCTTCCGCCTCCACCATCCCCCAGAGGATGCCCGATCATCCTGGCCTCTCTTCACCAAGAAGCCTTTTAGATGGATTTTATCAGAACCCTCAATTATTCCTAATGTTTTCTCTAATTTGATATTTCACGCACTGACCCACCTACTCTGCTTCTTGGCTAAAACTTCCCATTTGCCCAGGCTGTATTCAGAGTTGACCCCAATCTCTCTCCCCACTGGGAAATTCCCATTGCAACGGCCCCTCTTTCTATGCCTGCAATGCTAGAGACCCGGGTTCGATCCCTAGCTCAGGAAGATCTCCTGGAGAAGGAAATGGCAACCCACTCCAGTATTCTTGCCTGGAGAATCCCATGGACAGAGGAACCTGGAAGGCTACAGTCCACGGTGTCACAAAGAGTCGGACACAACTTAATGACTAACAACAACAACTCTTTCTATGCAGATCATCCTGAATAAAATCTACCTTAATATCTTTAACAGGAGTCAGTGAGACTTTTTTTCTTTAACAATCAGTCATCTTTGAAGACTTAAATCAGTTAATAAAATTTTATTTTTGAGGCTTTTATAAATATTAACTAGAGTTAAATTTTTAAGAACAGACTGAAACAAATAACAATTAATTCCAAGGGAAAAATAACTGATTAATGAAGTCTGTGCATGCTTGACTTGATTAGGAGTATTATTGCCATTTTGTTAAATTTTCTCCCAGAAAGTCTTGTAAAAAAATCAGCTTGACCCCATTTTATGAAAATTAAAGATTCAATAGATATAAATGAATATATATATTTTAAAACAAGTATTTGGGGTTTGGTGAATTCTTTGGAAATATGTTTCCTGATGGCTCAGAAGGTAAAGAATCCACCTGCAAAGCAGGACACCTGGGTTCGATCTCTGGGTTGGGAAGATCTCCTGGAGGAGGGCATGGCAACCCACTTCAGTAGTCTTGCCTGGAGAATCCCTATAGACAGAGGAACTACAGTCCATGGGGTCGCAAAGAGTCAGACATAACTGAATGACAAAGCACATACTCTGTTTAAATAAACTGTTTTCTAAAGTTAACATAGTAACAGTTTAAATAATTTGTAAAGAAATAGGCTATATGAATTTTATTTTTTAAATGTTCAAAAGAATTTTAAAAATCCCCAGGGCCATTCTCTATTTGCTTAACAATATATCTTAAACTTTCTGGAATTTGAATAAAATATGCATTGAGTTAATATTTTTAAAAAATAACCAAAAATGGTTATGGCAATTCTGAACATTTAGGAATTATATAACATTTTCTTGTTTGAATTCATATATTAGTTTGTATCTGCTTGATTTTTAGAAGCATACTTTCCCTTAATCCTCAACCAAACAAAATGATAAATTCTGACACCCTGGTAATTTGCATAACAATTGGCTGCAAAAAGTAATTTATTAATATTCAATGAAGTTCTAATTTGCACAATGCCTGCAGCAATATGTAAACTTCATTTTGCTTTAAGATGGAAATTTGTTACAGTGCAAATATCAGTAAGTATAATTTTATTAATCAGTCCCAATGAGCATTTGATTCTGTGACCTTGACAATGTCTATACTTTTGTCCTAGGACACACATGAAAAAAGAAATTGAGGTCATTGCATTTTTTTCCCCCTTGTTGCTACTTAGCTACACACAGTTCTAGATATTTGAATATACTATTGTGCAAAAAGCTCAGCTTATTTTTAACCATGTTCATTAATGTAGCCAAGTCTCCTGTTTTTCAGGCAAATTGTGAGCTATGGGGGAAACATTCAGACATGTTTCTGTCTTCTGGAGCTTTGAGACTACATATTTTGAGTTTAGAAGGATCTATTTGCTGTGAAATAAGAATGGAAATGCTGCAAATGTAATTTGGTTTCAATTAATAATAATATTTGTAATAATAAGAGGTAACAGACGGTAAAGCATCTGCCCACAATGCAGGAGACCTGAGTTCGATCCCTGGATTGGGAAGATCCCCTGGAGAAGGAAATGGCAACCCACTCCAGTACTCTTGCCTAGAAAATTCCATGGAAGGAGGAGCCTGGTGGGCTACAGTCCATGGGGTCACAAAGAGTTGGACATGACTGAATGACTTCACAACTTTACAACATATATTGAGTGCTTTTGATATGCCAGGCACTGTTCTAAGTATTAGCTCATTTAACTTTTACAACCACCCTAGGATGTAAGTATCATTACATTCCCCATTTTAAGTTTGGAAAATGAAGAATAGTGAGCTTGGTTAATACAAAGAACAGTTTGACCTATATTGCAAAGTTTAATTTTTACTAAGATTTTCTCCTTTGTTTTGAATGTGCCAGGATATTAACCAAAATTTATATACAGTTAATGTATCTTACTGACTTAAACTTATTCTCAAAAGTTTGAGATTATCAAGGTATTGTATTATCATTTATTCATTTGACATACATGTATGTGAAGGAGTATCTACAACTTGTTCCATCTAGGCACTGAAAATTGATTGGTGAGTGAGACAAACAAAGGCTTGTAGTTTTAGTTCTGATGCAATAGTGTTGGAGGCTAATGCTAAACAAGTAAATAAATACATGCATACAATATTTTTAGGTAGCATCAAGAAAAACAGAGCAGTGAAAAGCAGTTGACTGTGGAGAAGGCAAGAGTTACATGGTAGTTTGAGTGGTTAGAAACTACTTGGTTAAATGAAGACATGAATGAAATGTGATGGTATTCTCTTAGCTTTATTTATGAAGTAAAGTACTCCAAGGAAGAAGGCATAGACTCCTGGGGGAAAATGAGATTGGAATTATGGAGGGAAAAAGAAAGGTAGGGTTGAGTATAGTGAGATCAGAGAGATTCCAACAGCTGGATGATATTCTGAACTTTAGTGACCAAGGAACATAGTATGGATTTTATTAAAATATGATGAGAAATCAATGGAGAATTTGAGGTATGATGTCAAATGCTATGGATTATTATTTTAAAAGATAATTCTGGCTTCAGTACAGAAAACAGATTTAGATAGCTAGAAGGGAAGCAACAAAACAAGGTAGAAGTTCCTGTTTCAATTTAGTTGCTTAGGGCCAAAATGATGTAGAAGTGATGGGACATGATCAGACTCAGTGTAGATTTACATGGCTGAGCTAACAAAACGTTCTAACGGGCTGCACTTTTAAAGCCATCACCCATATTGCTATATGTCTACATTGCAAGCAGACTCAAAAAATGTTTCATTTTTGACTTGGTTTCTGATACTTTTAATTGACATTTGAAAGAAGGTGGAGTTTTAATGAAAGTTAGGAGAGAAAGTTTAAAATCACTGATTGTTTTTTACATACCGATGGTTGTGCATGTCTGCGTGCCTGTGTGCAAAGTCACTTCTGCTGCTGCTGCTGCTGCTGCTAAGTTGCTTCAGTCGTGTCCGACTCTGTGTGACCCTATGAACTATAGCTCGCCAGGCTTCTCTGTCCATAGGATTCTCCAGGCAAGAATACTGGAGTGGATTGCCATACCCTCCTCCAGGAGACCTTCCTGACTCAGGGATAGAACCTGTGTGTCCTGCAGCTCCTGCATTGCAGGTGGATTCTTTACCACTGAGCCACCAGGGAAGCCTTATCAATGGTTGTTCTGAAGGTCAAGTAGACACAGACAATGTATAGGATTTCATATTCCCTGAGATTAAATTATATGTGAAATAAATACTGGTATTTATATATCATAGCAGATATTTATTGCATATTGTTATCTATTGGTGAAAACTAATTTTATTATATATTGAATGCCTTGCTAGTAAATTCAACACATGCTCATAGGTGACTCATTGTGCTGATGTTAGTGATGATATTCCTTCATATCCCCCCAAAATTTATTGAGGTATAATTAACAAATAATTATAATAGACTTAAACTGTGCAGTGTGATGATATGATATACATATACATTGTTTAATGATTCCACAATGAAGTTAATTAACACATTCATAACCTCACATAGATACCTCTTTTTTTAAAGAGAACACCTAAGATCTACTCTCTTAGTAGATTTGAATTATACATGCAGTCTGATCAACTATAGTCACCATACTATAGATAGATTGGAGAAGGAGCCAGCAACCCACTTTACTGTTCTTGCCTGGGAATCCCCATGGAGAGAGGAGCCTGCTGGCTACAGTGCATAGGGTCGCAAAGAGTTGGACGGGACTGAGCGACTAACACTTTCACTTTCACTTCTATAGACAGGTATAGTTATATCATTAGAACTTACCCATCTTATAACTGAAAGTGTATATCATGTTACAAACCTCTTCTCATTTCCCATACCCTCCAGACTCTAACAAACATCAATCTTCTCTCTGATTCTATGATTTCATTTTTTTTTTATATTCCACATAAGTGAGATCATGCAATATTGAATTTTCTCAGCATAATTTATTCCAGTTAGTAAAATGCCTTTCAAGTCCATCCATGTTGTTGCAGATGGAAAGTTTTTCCTCTTTCTTAGGCTGAATAATGTCCTATCAATGAAAGTGAAGTTGCTCAGTCATGTCCAACCTAGCGACCCCATGGACTGCAGCCCACCAGGCTCCTCCATCCATGGGGTTCTCCAGGCAAGAGTACTGGAGTGGGGTACCGTTGCCTTCTCTGAGATATAAATGTACATACATATTAATCCATATGATATACATGCCACATTTTCTTTATCCATTCATTAGTCGATGGATATTTAGGCTATTTCCATACCTTGGCTATTGTAAATAATACTGCAACAAACATGTTGGTGCAGATATCTCTTTTAGATTATGATTTTAATTCCTTTAATATACCCTGAGTGAAATTGCTAGATCATATGGTAGTTCTAGTTTTCATTTTTGAAGAAATTCCATACTGTTTTCCATAATGGCTGCACCAAGGTACATTCCTAACAACAATTTGAAAGGAGTCCACTTGTTATTTCTAGTCCGTTTGTTATCTCTAGGTCTTTTGGATAAAGCCATCCTAACAATGGCACCCCACTCCAGTGTTCTTGCCTGGAAAATCCCATGGACGGAGGAACCTGGTGGGCTGCAGTCCATGAGGTCGCTGGGAGTCAGACACGACTGAGTGACTTCACTTTCACTTTTCACCTTCAAGCATTGGAGAAGGAAATGGCAACCCACCCCATTGTTCTTGCCTGGAGAATCCCTGGGATGGGGGAGCCTGGTGGGCTTCCGTTTATGGGGTTGCACAGAGTCGGACACAACTGAAGGGACTTAGCAGCAGCAGCAACAGCAACAGGTGTGAGATAGTATCTCACTGTGGATTTGGTTTGAAATGCAACAAGAGTTTTTTTTAAGTGACTTCAATAGTGTACAATCTCCCTTTGACAACCATCTATACTTGGCATGGTATATGGGATGATAGTTTTCACAACTGTCTGACTGCCTCTCCTTATTCAGTCAATGTGATTCCCTCCTTAATCATTGATTATATAAACCATCTTTCATACTTTCCAACTAAGATAACAACAGTGCATGCTAAGTTACTTCAGTCGTGTCCAGCTCTCTGCGACCTTATGAACCAAAGCCTGCCAGGCTCCTCTGTCCATAGGATTCTCCAGGCATGAATATTGGAGTGGACTGCCGTGGCCCCCTCCAGGGTATCTTCCTAGCCCAGGGATTGAATCTATTACATCTCCTGCATTGGCAGGCGGGTTCTTTACCACTCAAGCCACCATGGGTTTAATAAAACAATGGTACAAGAGTGTAAATTCAGACAGTGAAGATAAGAAAGGAGTTTAATGTGGTAAAATATGGCTGTGAAATGTATAAGACAAAATATGGTAAAATACCCACCTGGGAAAAATAGAACTAAAGACTATATAGCCCAATAATTCAATAAATTATTATAAATAATTATAAATACAATAAATTTATAAATAATTTATGTTATTATAAAATATCAATATAATCTTCAATAAAGATTATATAGCCAAATAATTAAAATCATTTAGAGTCATTTTTTGCAACTTCATACCTCATGCTATACCAGTAATTTCTGATTATAATCACCTTCTTTGGGAAGAAAATATTAATGTATTTGCTCTTGGAAATGTGTTGGAAAGAATGAGTGAAGCAGCTCTGAAGTCTGGGGTTTGTGCTCAGCATTCCCCCTGGGTAAGATTCAGTTAGACAAATACCTCCTTCAAGATCATCGCTAAGAGGTGATTTCAAATATGTTCACTTTTACACAAACCCGGAGAGAACCATCCTTACTCTATGTAATTGTGATGGAAGAACTGGACTCTCTCCTCTGTGACATGAATCTTTTGGACACTTATTCCTGCTAACAGAAATGCTTATACTCCAGAGAAAAAGAAAAATGAACTGAAGAGAAGATACTTCTAGAGAATTGCTAGCCATGAAAAGAGATTTTTAACTTTTAAATCAATCTTTCAATATATTTAGCATTCAAAAATTAGTATAATATAGTTAAGTTGTATTTAGAACTGATATATTGAAGAGATGGATATACATTTCACAAGATTATATCTGTGGTAGTACAGAATTTAGTGGCTAATATATTTATTTTTGAAGGTATAGACTTTTATTTATTTTTTACTTTTATTTTGTATCAGGGTATAGCCAATTAGCAAACAATGTTGTGACAGATTCAGGTGAACAGCGTAGGGACCCAGACATACATACCCATGTATCCATTTTTCTTCAAATTCCCCTTCCATTCAGGGTACCACACATAATATATTTGGAAAACAAGAAAAAAATAAAAAACACTGATTCTGTTTGAACTCCCAAGAATGACTTCCTTATCTCCTTCTCTTCCTTTCCTTTTTCTCTGGTCTTTTCATCCTCTTCTCCCTCCCCCTTCTCTTATTTCCCCCTCTATTTTCCCTTTCTCTTCCCCTCCTTCCCTTTATTCCATTAAAAAAAATGTTTGCTCTCTATGTGTATGTAATGATAAGACTATGTTATGATGAGGTAAAATCAACAGATGAGGCTAGAAAGAAAAGTTCCAGTTAAATGGGAAAAGATACTCAAACATCACAGACCTCTGTTATACTCTGTGTACAATCAGTTCAGTTCCGTTCAGCTTAGCCCCTAAGTCATGTCCAAATCTTTGCGACTCCATGGACTGCAGCACACCAGGGTTCCCTGTCCATCACCAACTCCCAGAGTTTGCTCAAACTCATGTCCATCAAGTTGGTGATGCCATCCAACCATCTGTATACAATCGTACTATGTACTGTGTACATTGGTGCCCCTTATTTTAAGAAATCCAGTTTGTGTGTTTATTTTAATGTGCTTGCTCTTAATTATATTGTGGGGAAATATGTTATATATGAAAGAAAGATATGTCCTATAGTGCATGTTCAATGTTATTTACAAGAAATAATCATAGCTGTTTGATCAACATGTGCAGTGATTTGGTGATGTTTTCATTTAGGTGGCTCAGACGGTAAAGCGTCTGCCTACAGTGCGGGAGACCTGGGTTCGATCCCTGGGTCAGGAAGATCCTCTGGAGAAGGAAATGGCAACCCACTCCAGTACTCTTGCCTGGAAAATCCCATGGACGGAGGAGCATAGTATTCTACAGTCCATGGGGTTGCAGAGTCGGACATGACTGAGTGACTTCACTTCACTTCACTTCATTTACTATAGACACAAAACTGTTTTGAAAACTTTTACATAGGTGGTTTTCTTAGAAAGTTTCTTACTAGAGGATTAATACTTTATACTCTGCAATAACCTTATTCTCCAACAAATTTGAAGCAGCCAAAGATTAACATTTATAATTCAGAGAGCCATATCACTGTGACAGAGAGCTGAAGTCTAATTTGAAACTTATGTACATTGGGATTATGGGGTAAAATTAATATTAAATAAATATACATCATTATCATCTTGCATTTTTAATTGCTTCTTCCTTCTACTTACACACAAGGGTTGATTAAATAGTCTTTAAACCAATACAAGGCTTAGAGTACTAGAAAAAATAAAACTGCTTATTTTGAAAGCTCGGAGAAGGCAATGGCACCCCACTCCAGTACTCTTGCCTGGAAAATCCCATGGACCGAGGAGCCTGGTAGGCTGCAGTCCATGGGGTCGCTGAGGGTCAGACACGACTGAGCGACTTCACTTTCACCTTTCACTTTCCTGCATTGGAGAAGGAAATGGCAACCCACTCCAGTGTTCTTGCCTGGAGAATCCCAGGGACGGGGGAGCCTGGTGGGCTGCCGTCTGTGGGGTCACACAGAGTTGGACATGACTGAAGTGACAGCAGCAACAGCATTTTGAAAGCTAACTCCCAATCAACAGATCTCTGTATTCTATGAGATAGAATCTTATTATTTTACATGGCATAGAACTATCCCCTGGATCATCTCTTTCTTTACATCCCTGGCTTTTTCTCTCTATCTGAATATATGAATTAGCTATATTTCTTGCAATTCCTTTAGTAAGTCATATTATTCCATTAATTTATGCATTTACATCTCTTCTATTCTTTGAATAGAATTTTCCCCACTTCCGACCTTTTAAAATCTTCCTATGCTGTACAAATTAAACTTTCCTTCCTTGTTATCACTTTACCCAGTATGCCCCAATTTCTCCCTCCTTATTTTTTCCTTCTTGAATCATTAATACACTCCCAATGCTTTCTAGTATAGCAATAATACAAATATGGTATAATTATGTCTCTACATACTGTTTCCCTAGACTTTGTGCTTCTTGAAGGCAAGATCTGTTCTATTCATCATTTTTACAGTGTGTGGTAGAAGTTGGATAAATTCTTGTTGAAAGAATTAGTTCCCTAGAGCAAAATTATATTCTGAATAATACTATAAATCTTGATGTTTGTTCAGTTCATTATTTATGCATATTTCCTTTGGGGGCACTGAATTATGATTTTCTTTCCTCAGTATCATCCAGAAATGAAAAATGATTATCCATACTTAATTTTTCAAGCCAGAGAAGCAGAGTTGTTTGAGGAAGCTGCACTACCTGTGGTAGACTGGTAGACTGTTTAAGTGACTGTTACTAATTGAAGAAAAGAGACTAATGGTTACAAGCAATAGTACTACAATAATGTGACCGTTATACTGGTGTTATCATGTTGTTTCGTGGTGGCTGCATGTGTTTTACAGACAAGGGACTGCAACATCATTTTTTTCTAGCTTCTATGCACGTTGCAAAAGTACCATCATGCTATGTAAAAGTGGAGCTGGCTGAGGAAATAAATATCCTTTCAGTTTAGTTCAGTCGCTCAGTCATGTCCAACTCTTTGCCACCCCATGAATCGCAGTATGCCAGGCCTCCCTGTCCATCACCAACTCCCAGACTTCACTGAGACTCACGTCCATCGAGTCAGTGATGCCATCCAGCCATCTCATCCTCTGTCGTCCCCTTCTCTTCCTGCCCCCAATCCCTCCCAGCATCAGAGTCTTTTCCAGTGAGTCAACTCTTCGCATGAGGTGGCCAAAGTACTGGAGTTTCAGCTTCAGCATCATTCCTTCCAAAGAAATCCCAGGGCTGATCTCCTTCAGAATGGACTGGTTGGATCTCCTTGCAGTCCAAGGGACTCTCAAGAGTCTTCTCCAACACCACAGTTCAAAAGCATCAATTCTTCAGCGCTCAGCCTTCTTCATAGTCCAACTCTCACATCCATATATGACCACAGGAAAAACCTTAGCCTTGACTAGACAGACTTTTGTTGGCAAAGTAATGTCTCTGCTTTTCAATATGCTCTCTAGGTTGGTCATAACCATCCTTTCAAGGAGTAAGCGTCTTTTAATTTCATAGCTACAGTCACCATCTGCAGTGATTTTGGAGCCCAAAAAAATAAAGTCTGACACTGTTTCCACTGTTTCCCTATCTATTTCCCATGAAGTGATTGGACCGGATGCCATGATCTTCGTTTACTGAATGCTGAGCTTTAAGCCAACTTTTTCACTCTCCTCTTTCACTTTCATCAAGAGGCTTTTTAGTTCCTCTTCACTTTCTGCCATAAGGGTGGTGTCATCTGCATATCTGAGGTTATTCATATTTCTCCTGGCAATCTTGATTCCAGCTTGTGTTTCTTCCATTCCAGCATTTCTCATGATGTACTCTGCATATAAGTTAAATAAGCAGGGTGATAATATACAGCCTTGACGTACTCCTTTTCCCTTTGGAACCAGTCTATTGTTCCATGTCCAGTTCTAACTGTTGCTTCCTGACCTGCATACAGATTTCTCAAGAGGCAGATCAGGTGGTCTGGTATTCCCATCTCTTTCAGAATTTTCCACAGTTTATTGTGATCCACACAGTCAAAGGCTTTGGCATAGTCAATAAAGCAGAAATAGATGTTTTTCTGGAACTCTCTTGCTTTTTCGATGATCCAGCAGATGTTGGCAATTTGATTTCTGGTTCCTTTGCCTTTTCTAAAACCATAAAATATCCTTTACACATATGCAAATAGATCAGGAGTGGTCATTACACACAAGTGCCAGCCAACTGCAGAGAAAACCAGAAGTGTCCCATAAGCCAAAGACTAGTAGTAACTGGTAGAAAATTCCCCCCAAAGGACCAAGCCAACTCATCATGCCAATATCATATTACAGTGAAAGCCTAAACTATTTGTTTTGTTGAATAAATCATTGATTAACCTAATGTCACCTATAAAATGGAGGAGAGAGCTTGTAGACTGCCATCCTAGAACATTCCTGGACTACAGTTACTGCTTCCCAGGAGAGAGAATAGATGAATCCTTCCAAAAGCAATGAACAAGCACACAAACAAATCAGTGGGGACAGCAAGAGGATAGAGCAGAATTCACTGTTTGCAGTAACAAAGGGATGCTGTTTTATAGCCACAGTAAAAGTTCAGTGTAGAACAAGATGAGCACAAACATTCCTTCTTGTAATGAGCTGCTTTCAATTGACAGCATTATCATGTTTTACCATCTTGCAAAACATTTTTATTAGCTTGATTGGCAATGAATAAACAGAGCCCACTTCCTTTTTCCTATCATTTGAATGTGAAGGAATGCCTTATATAGAAATAATGACAGCCATAAAAATCCAGGTGGCATAAAAATACTACTCCTCATCTGGAAATATCACCAGTAAAGAAATAGAGTACATGAAGAAACAATTTGTGACATTTTGCTTCAGCTATATATTGACTATTTGGTGTTTATAAATCATTTGTCAGGTGATGCCTTTCATGAAAATGTTAGCAATACACATTTGTTAATCAGTTTAAAATAAATATACCTATATGCAATATTGTTTATTTTAGATTATATAGGAAAAATAATTCATGTTGTATTAAATAAGCTCTTAATAAACTTGCTTATCTTGGATTGGCCAGCTTTAATATAATACCCTCATTTTTCCTCTTATTTCAATTTGTGTGTGTGGGGGGAGGGGGAGTCAGTTCCATTTGTGAAACTATCTGATTAGTGACCCTAGAAGTGAAATCTAATTAGGATTTATTCATTTAAATTTATATATTAAAAATATTATAGCTATAGCCTTGAATATTTTAGTGAACTGGAAGCAGAAAAAATGACCAAAAATGCTAATAAAAGTGAGAAGGCTTTCACATGGTTTCATTACTTAATCAAGAAGTGTACAGGGCAATACACACAAAGGATGAAAAAGCCAGTTATCGGGCTGCAGTGTAGTATTGACAGCAGGAAAGTTAAGGTCAAGCAAAGTTGAATGGCAATATTACTGCAAGCCATTCTTCCTTGTAGATCTGAACTTTAATCCACAGAGATTGTTAAAGCCTCAGGTGGAGGTTGGTTGATAATGGTGGCTGTTATCCTAAGGAACAGATGGTAGAGTGAGTGACACCTATAAATGTGCAGGCTGTGTTGCTTCAGTGACAAGATGCTAAACCCTTCTGGCACTGAAGTAAAAAGACAGGTGTCTT